>NW_023270377.1:97113721-97177262 GCF_011800145.1 Mirounga leonina | reverse complement strand
TATCTATCTATCTATCTATCTATCTATCTATCTATCTATCTATCTATCATCTCTCTATCTTTGCTTCTATGTCTCCTGGTGATTGACTCTCTGTCTCATATTCAGAACTCCTGAGAAGGAATAAGATTTTCCTGACTTATCACAACAGAATACTGAGGGGCCTGCTGGGTAGAACTATTTCACAAAGCCTTTTTTTAGCTGAATGATCCACCTACTAATGTCTGTCTTTTTACTCTGAACTACTCTCTCTCTGTCCAAAGGGCTATGATTATTTTATGGTGGTAATGTACTAATAGTATTCCAAATGAGAGGATTTCCTTTCTTAATTATCTTTCAAGAATTCCCTATAGCAAGCCCATTCTAGTCTTGAGCTCTGGATATAGTTCATCCAGTATACTTTGTCTAGTTATTAAAAGAGACTTGAAGTCTCCTAGCCATTGACCATGACCACTTCTGACACTTAACAGGTGCCATACGAGTCTGCTGTGGGAGAGACTGTAATGCTTATTAAATATCCATTTGCAACCCTAAGTTTTAAAATATTTTGCAGAGCCATGAGACTTGGCTATTGGCTTGTGTAGAAAAGCAAAATATATAGCCAAATCAGTAAAAATATACCTACAGACAAACATGCATGGTTCTCTAGTCTCTCTTTTTATAACAACCAAAAGGTCATTTTTTTTTCCCATGGGTGTGTGTGTGTTTCAATAATGGAGGCACAAGATAATGGAGCATAGCATAATCAAGCAATAGTTTGTCTTGAAAACCATTAAATGTCATCTGCCAGGTTGTTTGTAAAATTATTTGGGGGTTATTGTTATCACAGCATAGCCTTTCCTATTGGTTATTAAAAACAAAAAAGAGAGAGAGAGAAAGAAAAGGAAGAACTTGTTGAAACGAACAAAGGCCTAAAATTCATGGCTTTAGTTTAATAGTTAAGCTTCATTGTTGAGAGTGAGGGAGAATAAACTGTAAGTCCAAAAACGTAGTGGCCCACATAATAAAATGGCAAAATACTAGGCAATACTCTTATCTGTGGAAACCTGGAAAACAATTCCTGTATTATGAACTTTTAGCTCTGCACAAAGAGCTCAGCAAAGGACATTAGTGGTAGGTTTCGCTTGTTTTCAGATGCATCAGGAAGGCACTGAAGGAAAGAGCTGAACTCAAGGAAGGACTATTGGCTTTGTGAGCAGAAATGAAGGGAATGGAGAAATCTCAGAAATTGAGGAATAGTTGCAGTGTAGAAAAGCCAACTTTCAAGTGCACACAATCAAGGGGCACCTGGCTGGCTTAGTTGGTGGAGCATGCTACTCTTGATCTCTGGTCATAAGCTGAGAGTCAAATACTAGATTGAGAGAATTTAACAGATATCTAGCAAAACCTTTTAATTGATTGGATTGCCTCTGAGGAAGATTAGACTAAGGTGCAGCACCCAGTAAATCCTCTCTGTTTATGAAATAATTAGTAGGGAAACTTATAATAATGACTGGCTCTTTTAACTCATCACATAAACTCAAAGTACCCATCTTTAAATCCATTAAGTGTGTGAGAGGGTGAGTGGTAAGGAAGAGGGAGACGGTAATATAGAGCAAGGAATCATGTCCAGGATGAAAAGTATATTTGAAATAGAACTGTGGGCAGGATTACTGTCACGTGAAATGGATGAAATACAGTTCATTAGAAGCATAGTCACCAAGTTTTAGAATCCAGACTGAAAGAGACTATAACTTAAAGAGCATTGGGACACTAACCTTTTATAGAAAAAGTGGGTTGAGAAAGCTGCACAGCACCCAAAAAGAGGTTATTTCCCAGACTTAGATATGCCCAAGATGGATAACAGAGAAGGAAGACTATTAGAGAGAGAAAAGAATCTTGGAGGGTGTTGGACAGTGGAACAATTCTCAGGGTGAGAAATTTGGGCCCAATCAACAGTTTCCTTGTTTGGGGTGGGGACTCACACAATGTCTGCCCAGTGGGTTTTCAGAGTATTTATATAATTCTTCTCTGTCTTGAATTGAAATATTTATTTTAGCTACATCAATCCTATTTACCACTGCATATTGGGTGGGATAACATGTCTTTTTAAGTTATTTGGTCTTGAGACCAAGAGGAACCAACTGTAAGGTCAATGTAGAGAGCACCATACACTACCTAGGTATCCTAAACTTTGAGCTGCATACTCAAGAAATGTAGGGGTTGTCTCCCTCTGGAAAAGGGAGTAAGGGGAGAGCTTGAGACCAGGATGGCTGACTATGACAGAAACAATAATGTTCACCTGTATTCTGACAGACATTTTCCAGCTTCCTTAAGATCTGCACAGTCATATGGTAGTTCTACTCAATAGGCTGGGAGGGAAAGCAACCTCGGCCACCTACTGGTTTTATTGGTAAAAATCCTTGCATACCTTTTCAGCCTGTTGTCCCTAACACTGCCTGAGTGAGAAATAAACCTTTGCTGTGTTAAGCCTATGGGATTTCATAATTAATGTTTTTTAGCTGCACGAAATATTCAATCCTAACTAAACTTATGCCTGGTAGCCTCCCATTCCTGCTATGGTCAATAGGACTATTTCAGTTTTCCTTTCTCATTTGCATTTTTTGGGCTCAGGTAGGAATATCAGGCAAGGGCTATTTTAACCTCTGAAGGTTTTCTTTTAAATGACTGGCAGTGCAAAAATATTATTTTGTATCCTGGAAGGGATTTTAAAGCAGGAGTGAGTCAGCCAGATACACGTGATAAATGGCAATTCCACTTTTTCATCCCATAGTTGGTGGTCTTTTATTATTTCTTCAGTATTGAGCAGCATAGGCCACTGCTGGGTTTAAGTTTGTATCAGTGAACCCAAAAAGTTACGAAAGCTACCAAATATGGCTCATATTAACACACAGTGTGTAATCTCCCCATGCACCTCCACAAACAAACAAGGAACCAATCATCTCAGTATAATTACCTATCTGATAAGCTTTCTCATCAGGAGCCCTTAAAATTCATATTTATTCATTCTTTCTTGGTTTCTTTTAGAAGATTCTATAAAAATTCCCTCATAATCCATTTCTTTCTTTGTTAATCTGACTTTTTGACATTTTTCTCAGGTCCACAGGGCATTCTGACAGCATTTGGTCTACTGTAGGGATAAAGCAAGAACAGATTTATATGGTTTTTAAGTGTTGGGAATCTCCAACACCCCAGACACTTTCAATTCTTCCTAAATAATCACATTCAAATTCCTGGGTGCCAGACCTTTGACTACTAAGGTCCTGATCTTAACCATGAAATCCTATTATCTTTAGACCTCATTTCTTTAAAATGCACCACACATATTCAAGGGCTAGTTTTAAGTTATCTCAGAGCATCAGTTACAGGGAGAAAATATACCTTAAAATGTTCATCTGATAACACTGTCTTTTTTCCCCTTTGTCTTGTGTTTTTTTCTACCATAGTCATTTTGAGGTATGAGAAGTAAACTTTTCCATCTACTGTGCCTACATCACTTAACACACTGAAGTATTCCAAAGCTGCAGCCAGAGCTCTTTTAGTCTTTTGGTAGAGAAATAGTTTATATAATAGCTTAATCATCAACTTCACAGACAAATCATGAGCTACTACATGCTACCTTCAGCCTTGTACCACTGCCAGTTCCATAACCTCCAAGCCTTTATGAGGATCGATCACTTACAAGTTAACTCGCAATAACTATTTTAGATGGCATTTTATTTTTTCATACTACAAGGAACATGGACTGGCTTTGGTTGCCTGTTAATGGTGGTTAATTTTAAGAAAAAAAAAGTTTCAAAAGCTGTATAAGCAAGACTCTTGAACTGGAAACTCATTCAGGTCACAATTACTATCCCTAGCAGTCCTCTATCCCGGGGATGCAATGTCTAAATTTATTTCCTTTTTCCCTCTCGACAGTTGCATATACTTACATACTTCACACACACACACACACACACACACACACACACACCTAGACACAGACACATACGTGCACTTTTCCAGGTCCATAGGTTTTTATTTCCTTTTCTTCCTATAGACTTGCTCAGATTCTGTTGCCACTGTATCCTGTTGTTAGCTGATGCTTTCACAGTAAAACTAATTCTTGATTATGTTAGTTCAGCCTGTCATGATCAAATACAGAGTACTTTTGTCCAGCAGAAACTTTAAGACCACCTCTTAATTTAATTCCTGGCCCAACTATCAAAATAGCTGATTTAGGGTTAGTATCACGTGATGCAAGATATGACGATCAATACAAAATGAACCAGCAAGCCTGCTTTCCTTAGATGCGGCCTATAGGGAAAGAGAGAGTGGACTAAGGAAGGCCTTCTTAAAGTGGTTAAAAGTGAAGGTGATGGTAGATATATTTTGGGATATTGCTGATGAATTGAATGAGACAGATAAAGAGAAAAATAAAAGATGAATAACAGATTTTTGACCCAAACAACTGGTGATTTGCAATTTACTTTACTGCATGAGAGAAGACAGGGACAGAAAGGATAGGAGGAGGAGCATCACATTTCACTTTGGGTATGCTAAATATGAGAGGCCCATCAGATATCTCAGTGCATTTGCTAAATCAGCAGCTGGCTGTATGTATCTAGTAATCAGAAGAGAATTTTGGCTGAAGATAGAAACTTAGGGATTACCAGCATTCTTTTAGAGGCTGTGGAGTGAAATTTATGACTATTAAGATTGTAGGAAACAGCTATGTATTACCATATATAAAGATGGCAGTAAACTTGGAGGTGATAAAATAATAGCAAGAGTGATAAGGGGCTACTTTGCATTTTTTAACACTTTATAATTTTTCAATGAGTAATCACAGCAATAGTCTATCCTTAATGAATCATGTCAGAGAGATAGGGGAGTTCCTAATGTCTTTTAATATGAAGACTGAAATACCAATTGTTAAAGTTACTTATACACAGATACATGCATAGACCACAGGAGATCTGGAACTAGCTTTTAGATTGTCCTCACAAGCCTATACTTGCTACCTCTACACCTTATGCTTTAGGTAGACTGACATCAAGAAAGGAGACAAAGATATCTCCAAACCTTACCAAGATTTCATATTTTATAAAACTGGAAAAATGGATTTCCCCAACAATTTTCTACTTAGGACAATGAGGGTAACATGGGAATTCCCCCATATCTAAATCTAGAATAGGGTTCCTATGAGGAAGAGATGCCTATTTATGATGTACTGTCATCATGTGTGATATTTGCCTAGATATTAAGGTTAACATGCTGGGGTTATATTCTATTTATTTCTAGAATTGATCCTCCACCAACATACATTTCCAGGTTTTTTCTCTTTGCAAATGGTCAATCCAGTTCCTATAACATTTACACTGCTGATACAAAGTCACAAGGCCAAATGCTGGGAAAGATGAAAATGTGTTTATTAAAATCATGCTTGTGCCTTCTCAAAAGCAATGCAAAGGACAGGATAAAGTCTAAGTCCCAGGGATACGAATTAAGAAAATCTTATAAAGTAGAAATTTGAACTTGTTTTTCTTTCTTTTCTTATTTTTCAACAAGAAAATTAACTTTTAGTAAGAAAATTCCTGGACTGATAAAGATACTGCACCAAGAGGATTTTTATCAACACTGGTAGACATAGATACCTACCATCTTTTACCATTTCTTTTGGTATGTGTGCCCTGGTTTTCTAAAAGGAAACTTTCTTCCTCTCAGCTCATGTGGCCATGTAGGTCTGACCTCAACTACTGATTTAAGGAGAGCTAGGCCTACTCATTCAGGGCATATCACTTCTCTGACCACAACAATTAATCCATGGATGGCCACGTAACTCAAAAAGCTAATGGTATTCCTTCTCAAGCCTTTGTTAGGAACTATTAAAGAAAGAGAATTCTATCCTCACTGAAACTCAGTTGATAGGAAACTCACCTTGACATAGGTGGGGCTCACAATGTTGAGAGAGGCTGTTAAAGAATGAAGCCAGCAGAGAAAATAGAAAGTCTGACCTATAAAGAAATGGGACCTGATGACTTTGCTTGAATCTCTGTACATTAGAATTATAAAGCATTTATTTTCTCCTTATGCCTACTTAAATAGTTTCTATGTTTCATGCAACTGAAATATTCTCTTTTAACAAATTGATATTCAACTATAGTTATTTTTGTAGTATGGTCTCCAAGCTGTGCCAATGCTAAGATTCAAATTTTGCCTACTTATAAAATACTGGAAATTTTTGAAAGACATTGTCATGAAGGCTTTCACTTTAGAGGAACAAATAAAGAAATTAATAGGGAATCTGATTCTGGAAAAACCAGTCAATAGAATGACATCGGTTCCTTACCAGATCTCTTGGAATGGATTCAGATGACTATAACCTGAGGGGTCAGAAATCTAAAATAACAGAAACTCTTGACATTGATAAAACCATTTCAGTGTGTGTGTATGGGTATGGCTGTGTGTGTGTGCATGTGTGTGTAAACTGGGAGTGAGTACTGAGGATTAGATGATAAAATGTGACTGGAAACTCTACACTTACAGAAAAAATTTGGCAACTTTGGTAACTGGGAGGGAACACAACTGGTGGTCATCAGTTATCTTTTAAGGAACAAAAACGGCAGTGAGAGCAATGAGGCAACCTCTGGTTGTTTCCTGAGTCAAGAGCATTAACAGGAGAAAACCAGAATTAGAAAGGAAAACCTGTAGGATACTTCTTGGTTACTCCTGTAGGATCCACCTGGTGGATATTTATTAAGGTAAGGGGAAATTTCAAGAAATAGCAAGTTAAGAGATTTCAGAGGTTGTATGCTAACAGTTTAGAGACAGATCATGAAATTTAGATCATTAGTATCAATTTGAGTTCTATCTACCAACTATTTCATATGAGGATATCATGATGGCATTTTTTGAATTCCTTTTTCTTTAACCCAAAACCCAAAAGCATAATTTTTTCTTTACTCTTCGAAAAGAAAAAATATCTCTGCTCTGCTAGTCTTTAAAAATATCCTATTTCTAGACGAACCATGAGAGACGATGTACTCTGAAAAACAAACAGGGTTCTAGAGGGGAGGGGGGTGGGAGGATGGGTTAGCCTGGTGGTAGGTATTGAGGAGGGCACATTCTGCATGGAGCACTGGGTGTTATGCACAAACAATGAATCATGGAACACTTCATCTAAAACTAATGATGTAATGTATGGGGATTAACATAAGAATAAAAAAATAAATTAATTAATTAATTAAAAAACAAAACAACAACAAAAAAATATCCTATTTCTTAGGGGCACCTGGGTGGCTCAATCTCAGTCATTGAGCATCTGCCTTTGGCTCAGGTCATGATTCCAGGGTCCTGGGATCGAGCCCCGCATCAGGCTCCCTGCTTGCGGGAAGCCTACTTCCCCCTCTTCTCCCATTCCCCCTGCTTGTGTTCCTTCTCTCACTTTGTCTCTCTCTGTCAGATAAATAAATAAAATCTATTATATATATATATATATATATATATATATATGTACGTATATCCTATTTCTTAGAACCCTGGAACTTAACCATTGGAAAAAGATCTCAAAAATACTGCTATAGTTCTGTTGTTTTAGTCTTATTAATAGAACCCTTTTGGAGATTCAATGGTCCTTGGAAATCACCCTTAGAATCTTCTGCTTTATTTGAAATGATTGGATAATGGGTACTTTTATGGATTTATTCCCCTCAGAGATTACTTTTATACTACTAACTTATGTTTTTATTTAGGATGGTTGAGAGATGGGATATTATAGTTAAATAAATGTTATGGTAAATTATTACTAGATACTGGTATCATCCAAGTGTAATGATTTATTTATTTATGTATTCCAGGAGCCCTGTATATGATCTCCCTTAAAGAGTTATTATAAATTAACTGTCCTATAGGAACTCCCTGTACCTCCTAAGGCCAAAGGGCTTCCTACTTAGATTTTCCTACTTGTGACTATCTCTCCTTTTGGACTTCCTGCCATAGTTGACCCAGATATGAAGTTAATCACTTTTCTTATTCATCTCAACTTTGATCTTATCTATAGCCAGTACAGTCTTAGTTACCAAATCTAAAGAGTCAAGAAGTTTAATAAAATACACATTAACGCTAAAAACTTCTTGAAGTATAGTTTAGATTTCAAAATACTATGTAAATAATTTTAGCAGTGACTATTATTTGCTTTTATCCTCTTTTTTTTTTAAATTTTTTAACCTAATTTCTATGTTTTATCCCCTAACTCACTAGTTTTTGTTAAGTTCAAGTGTTTACATTTGGATTTTGCCATGGACACATGACACTAGGAGTATTTAGCATATGACATTAACAAAAGATATAACCAATTAACATGCATCAAGGAATACAGAAATTGATATCTTATTCAGAAAAAAATACAAAAATCTATCATGTTTATGAATATGCCTGATCAATCTACATATAAGCAGTGACCTTTTATATTTTCCTGGTTCTGTGTTAAATCTTAGAGATAATCAATGGATGTATCAAAATCCCTCCTAATCCCTAAATCAAAGTTGGGTGCTTTTGGCTAAAGAAATTCAAAATACTTTTAAGAAAACTATTTATTTCACCACTTCAAAATAAGCAACTACCTGGATCAGCTTTGTAAAAGTAAAGAATTATGACCCAGACACTGTGCTAAGTCTTTTGTATGTTATACCTTTTCTCTTTTACTACTACTAAAATTCATATTACCACATCACTAACCTGTTGTACTGGGCTATTCATCACTGAACTTATATCCTGACATCATGTGTATGATCCCTACTCAACACCAATAAGATAGAGATAGAAAGAAGCAACTGCAAATCCTAGGAAAATCTTTATAACAAAAGAATTGGGTCCTCAGTGGATAAAGTATTTACAAAGTAACCTCAGGCACTAAAAGGGAAGTAAAAGAGTCAGTCCGTGTTTTACACTGGCCAGAGAGGAATTTTCAGTTATAAAAGAGAGACAAGGAAAAGAAAAAGTAGCTGATGAGGCTGTTAGCCACGGATATCCAGAGCAACTATATGCTCATTAAGTATCCCCATCCTCTAGTAAATGAACATCGAGTAATGCCAGATTTTCCTTTTTTCCTGTTTCAAAGCACTGTTTCTTCTTGCTGTCATGAAGTCTACCATCCTAACACTAGCTGGGTCTTTCTTTCCCAACAAGACTCATTTTACTGCAATTTTCTGACAGTCTCTTGCCCCATGCTCCCACTCTATCTCCTCTTTATATCAATGATTTTGTGTTAATGTAAATGTGTTATCCTTTATAATGGTGTTTTCCATTTCATTCCTGGCCTTCTAGAGACAATCACTTAACCTAAAGGGACAGTTTCAATAGGAGGAATTTTAAGCAACATTCCAGATGAGCAAGAGACATTTTCACCAGAAGAGACTTACAACATTTCTGAAACCAAAGTGAATAATCTGCCTGCTCTTTTTCAGTTGTGAATTGACCTTCTTAGAGCCCTCTACTCTAAGACAGCATCTGGACCATACATATAAAAATTCTAAAAAAGTAATTAACTATTAAGATAAACTCATTATTCACCACAAGTTCAAGGACAAAAAGCAAACATGTTAATATTGGTTGATATAACTTGGCAAGATCACAGAGATGGTTAGAATACACATGGAAGAGGAATCCAGCTTTCATGACACTCTTCCCCACATGGTCCCATAAGGTTTCTACAGACTCATGGTCCTATTTGGTCATCCCAGCCCATAAATTCACATTGTCCATGCCAATAATTTGTCTTTGTATTAATTAATAGGCAAAAGATGCAGTTTTGGCCTTGATTTCTTTTCAAAAGCACTTAAACTGTAGGAGGTCAGAATAGGTCACCCCAAATATGTGATTTTGGCATAAAAATTATTTTGAGCTGAAGACAACTGAGAAGCAAAAAAAGCTCTCTGCCCACCCTACTCCATCTTCAATTTGCATAAAAGTAGGTTTAGGCTTTAATCACTGGTGAATCTTACCAGCCCAGAAAAGATATCAAGAGGAATCTACATAACAAACCTTACTAAAACAACACTTATTTCCCATTAGATTCCCTATATATTTACCTTCCCATGGTTTGCCTCACTTGGAAATATAAACCCTTTTATTCTGTCTTGTCGTTTGTCTACAAATTTGTTGTTCTTTGTTAAGATGCTATATAATCCCAAGTTCTAACCACTCGTTGACTAAGCTTCTCCTTTATATATGTGAACTACATGTATGAATAAATTGCTTGTTTTTTTTCTCTTGTTAAGCTGTCTTTTGTGAGTCTAATTTGCAGGGTCTCGGGGAACCTAAGAGAGTAGAGGAAAAAGGTTTATTTCCTCCCCTATAATACAAAATACAGAGTTTAAATAATATCAGAGTGAATTAGTTAATCTTATTAAGAGAAAAATCTTGGGCGCCTGGGTGGCTCAGTCATTAAGCGTCTGCCTTCGGCTCAGGTCATGATCCCGGGGTCCTGGGATCGAGTCCCACATCGGGCTCCTTGCTCCGCAGGAAGCCTGCTTCTCCCTCTCCCACTCCCCCTGCTTGTGTTCCCTCTCAGGCTGTGTCTCTCTCTGTCAAATAAATAAATAAATTCTTAAAAAAAAAAAAAAAAGAGAGAGAGAAAAATCTTACCAAGATTACCAGAAACATATATGTGTTTAAAGTAAAACTCTAATCTCTTCCATAGAACTGATCTCCTAAGATATCTATTTGGAAATATTTGGCAAACATAATTAAATATAGTCACTGTTTATAATTCAAAGCATTACATCTGAATTTGTTAAAAATAAATCTGTGGTAGTTGAAATGGTTTCTGTGTTAAGGAATAAAAGTGAATGGAAAAGACTGTTTTCAGGCAACTTTTTGGGGAGATACACTGAAAGGTGGTCAGGGTATACAAAGGTATACAATCAACCAAAGATTTTGGCCTGCCTTTCTTTCTTTCTTTCTTTACCAATCAATCAAACAGTTTTAAGAGATTGTCTAGTCAATCTCTGAGATGTCTTATATGCAATCTCACTATGGCTGATTTCTGCTTCTTTGTCTTCAGCCTCTATCCTTTCCTTTAAGAAAACCCTCTCCCATACAAAAACTTACTTTTTTTCTTACTTCATCTGACTGAAATGGTTTCTCTACAGGCATGGTATTTTTCTTGGAAATTGCTTGCTTTCATTCACACTTGGTACATATTTTAAAATTTAGACATACGAATATACATATAAAACATAAATAAGATACAGCCTCGGTTAAAAGTTACTAGTGATATTTACTCATTTTTTTCTTTCAATATTTTAGATTCATAATGATGAATCTTTGCTTTATAAAAACTTGGACTTAAATGATTATTTTTGATACCTCATCTATTTATGTAAATTCTGTAGTTTCACTGATCTATTTTCTCAAAAGAAAGATTGCTCACATAATAAGTCATATTTTTCAGACTAAAGTGTTCCATTTGGAAACTAGGAAAATAAAGAATCCACTCTTTTCACATACAATCAATGAGCTCAACTGCATTTTCAATGACATATTTAAGAGGTGGGATAAGGCTATCCTGCTGCAAATCACAAATTTTACTCCATGTCTAAATGTTCAACTGCACATGAAATTATAAATCATATTTTCAGTATATGTGTTTGAATGTAATTTTCACTAATTCAAGTAGGCCTCTCATTTCAGAAAATCAAAACATCTTTATGGAGTACCTTCTGAATGTCAATTCCTACTAAATCTCAGGGGTTCAACGATGTATAAAGATGATGTCTTTACTCAAGGATCTCACAGATTGTATTTGCATATTTAAGCTTTCTTTTGAGCTCTGGGGGAAATATGCTCTCACAGCTTAAGATTTATGCTGCAAATTGAGCAGTTCTTTCATAATGTCTGATTGGATAATGCTATTTCTTTTTTGAACAATTTCTGCTTGCATATAAAAATTTGTTAAGGAGGCAAAATTCTAATAACAATTTCATTTTATTAATAATGGAGGAAAATATTCATTTGCAGAGAGCAACAGTTCAGGCCACTTCCAATCCTTTTATCCTCTCTTTTCATGCTTTCCTGGGAGTTAAACTTACCTAAATAAATGTGTGTGTGTGTGTGTGTGTAATATATATATTTTTAAATATACACATTTTATATATTTATATATAAGTATGTAAATATAAATATATATAAATACATAAAAATGTATTTTTACAGGAATAATACTTTTACAGGATAATATTTAAAACATTTAATTACAAGTAAGGCATGCTCACTAAAGCCAGAACTTTCTCCTGAGCAAATGAACAGATATTATTTATAACTGTAATAATTATCAGTTAAATATTAGCCCTAGTTTTAGCAAATGGAGTTTGGGCTATCAATACATCATCACTGACATCAAGCAGCAGAGTCGCACTACAAGAGTTATTTTTTTCGGGGCGCCTGGGTGGCTCAGTCATTAAGCGTCTGCCTTCGGCTCAGGTCATGGTCCCAGTGTCCTGGGATCGAGCCCCACATCGGGCTGCCGGCTCCGCGGGAAGCCTGCTTCTCCCTCTCCCACTCCCCCTGCTTGTGTTTCCTCTCTTGCTGTGTCTCTCTCTGTCAAATAAATAAAATCTTAAAAAAAAAAAAAGAGTTTTTTTTTCTAATTCATGTTACTTTGGGCAGGAGGATTTTGAAAGGATGTCAGTAACAGTTTTAGAATGTCTCTGAACATTTGCACAAAAATAAATATATGTGTGAGGATAGCAAAACAATCATATGGCCAGCACCCACAACAAAATTAAGTGACAAGGCACATCCATAGTCCCCAAAATGCAAGTGGAACAACAACAACAACAACAAAAACAAAAAAAGACCTGTGTTGTATGCAGTAGTATAGAAGGTAGCAGAAGGAAGGAGAAGAGAATTTGGAGGTCCCATTGGAGAGCTTAATGGAGCAAGGTAAGAACAGTTGCAGGCAATGGAAAGTGCCTTCAAGTCTCCAATGAATGGGGGAATTGACTGTTCTGAGGTAAAGTCAAACGGTGCTACAGTATTTGGGGATCTCTGAACTCTTGAAATGACCCACTAAAATTCTCTTTCAGGACAAAGCCCTCAAATTATGAAAAATTGTTGAGGTCTACTTGTAACTGATGTATGATTTTGTCACATCATGATTTGGCCATTTTGGAAATACTCGTCCACAATATTGTGCAATTCTTACAGACATTTATACATTTCATCATATGATATGAAAAATCGCATTCTTAATAATCTCACCCCAAAATTCTTACATTTTGAGAAGCTGTCAAGATTATGGTGGCCGATAACTAAGTTTTCCTAAAGTTTAATGTTCATTTGAAAGTAGAGATTTTTTTATGGGTAACAAATACAATCAGATTTTCTCTTGAAATTACAGGCTGAGTTTGTTATTTTTCAAAAATATTTCTTTCAAAAATCCAAATCTGAATAACCGTAATTTATTTGTCAGCCATTTTTTTTTTTCCAAGTAAAAATAGTGTTTCATCAAAAAAGTAACTAGTTCAGCTTTCAAATCACACAACGGAACAAAACAAATGCTTTTCCTGAAGACACTCATTATACTTTAGTATGCAAGAAAAGTGCTTATGCATATTGCTTATTTTATCACATCATATATTAAAAGGACATATCCTTGTTGGTTGACATTTAATGAAGCTAATATTTTTAAATTACTTCATCAAAAACACTCTTAAAAGAAACTGGTTTTGGTTGTTTTCTTTCCTGTAAGTGTAAGACAATGAAGAATACAATGCCTACTAGTTCTATTTGGTGTCACTGCTTTGTTTGCTAAATGCCAGCATTTTTAATGCCCCAACCCCACTGATTTTGCATCAGCAGTAAAATGTTAATGTGGTTATTCTTGGATAAATTACGATATATGTTATGTATGTATATGTGTATACACACACACACACACACACATATATATAGAACCAGCACTACTTGTGTTTGTTGCCAAGAATTCACATAGAAATCTTCTAAAACTAGCTAGTGCTGATACAGGAAAAATATAAGCAAATAATAACAAAGTAGATTAAAGCTGCATATTTTTAAAATAAATTTCAAGAAATTAAGAAAATAGTATAAAAATTGAAATAATAGCATATATTACAATTAGATAAACTCATAATGAGGTAATTGGAGAAAAGGAAGATTAATTTGAAAAGGTACTGAAAGAATTTAGGGAAGTTTTAAAAGAATTAAAATAAATTATTTCAGAAATGAAGAATTGATGAAACACAAAGGTGAATAAACAACATGAAAAACTGCTTCAGATAACTAAAAGATGTGAAGGGAATAAATTTCAAAATGAATTAAAAATATAAAAAATGATTTGATTAATATAACATAAGCAAAGAAGAGTCAATTTATATTTAATAATAATCCGGGAAGAAGAAAACTAAAGCAATAGAAAATTATTAAATTTATACTACAATTCATAATTGGAAAAGCTTAACTAAATATGAAAAGTAGTTTTTAACTATTATTTATCTATTAATTAAACAGACACACTGTGTATCTGGAAAGCCAACCCATAGACATAAAGTCTAATAAAATTATTAAACTTAAGATATATTATGGGAGAAAATCATTTAGACATCCAGGTCCCAAATAACATAGCAACAACTTTTATAAAGCAGATATTACAGAAGATAAAAAAAAAAAAAGACACATACAGACTATAGACTACTAACAGAAGACTCTAATGCCTCTCTCTCAACCCAAGACAGATGAAGTGAGCAAAATGAGTAATATTAGTAATATTATATTTATAATATTTATATTAGTAATAATATAAAAAATATAGTATATATATTAGTAAAAATATAAAAAAATTTAAGAATTACAGGGTAACAGAATATGCTATCCTAAAATATGCCACTCTGATGTAAGGATTATTTTGAGATGAAGACAAATGAGAAGTAACAGATACAGGAAGAGCTCTCTATATTTCCCCTATTTGCCAAAAACAGGACTAAATTTTTAAAGGTGTCCCCCCACCTACCCCTCCTCTCTACCAAGAAAGACAAATGTTCATCACTGGCTATAAATTAAGACCCTTTATAGGCCAATAATACTTATATATATAAAACAGTGAACTCCAGTTCTGAAATTAAAATTTCTTTTCAAAATGTACAGTGAGCACTTCTTAGAAAAAAAATTACTAAATGACCATATCTTAGGTTACAAGGAATATCTCATAATTCAAATAATATAATTTAAATAGTGTTCTATCATTACTGTGTAATAACACCAGACATTATTTTAAAACAAGTTTTTAGCACTATAATAATTTTTTTAAAAAGCCATACATATTCTATTAAATAATTCATTGGTCAAAGAATCAATTAAACATTTGAAATTTGCTCACTTAATAGTAATAAAACATGACATAGAAGCAATGAGATACAGTAGCAAAAGTGCTTAGTAAAGGAAAATTTTCAGCATTAAAACCAAACAAAAATGCATTAGTAAAACAATCAAGTCAAAAGTCAAAGAATAATAATAAAGTCCACAAAAATAATGTACAGAGAATAATCTAATAAAATAAAAGGATAAATTAATGAGTTAGAAAACAGGAAAACAGTAGAGGAAATAAAAATATCAAAATACTGCCTCTTGGAGGGGGAGGCAAACTAGAAAACTCATAGATAATTTAATTTAAAAAAGCAAACAAAAAAGACAAACACAAAAGCAGAAATGATACTGCATATCATTCAAATTATGTAAAGAAAAACAAAACAATAACAGAAATATAAACCACTTTGAACAAATATATCCAAATAAATGTTACGTCCTAGATGAAGTAATTTTGAAAATCATTGGTAATAAAAATTTGAATCAAATTAGAGATAGACTAGAGACCAAGATGGCTATAAATAAAATAAAAACAGCCCCCTCACACACACACATATACACACTCACACAAATAAAACAAAAATGAAGTAGGCTGAGAGGTTTTCTTAAGAAATTTCTAAAAAAAAAAAAAAAAAACCTTTTAAATATCAGTATTGCCAATGTACCTTAAATCATTCCAGAACATGGAAACATAAGCAAAAATGTCCACAATTCCTTTATGAAGCAAGCATAACACTGATTCAAAAACCAGAGAAAAAAATCACACCCAGGAAAGAAAACTATATACCAATCTCACTTTTAAATATCAAGAGAATTTGATATTATATTTGAAACTTACATAGCATTACTCCACTGTTTCAAGGGCATTCAGTATTAGGAAATCTATCCACAATTCATATTAAAATATCTAACAAGAAAAAAAATGATCCTCTCAATAGATACCATAAAGATATAGGACAATATTCAATACCTGTGTAGGCTAAATGTACTTAAAAAAATATCTGAACCCAATAATTATCCTCCCTCTTAATGGGGAAACACCATACTCTCCCATTAAAATTACAAACAAGAAAAGGACATCCCATATATTCAGCAAATGTGAATGGGCTAGTGAAAGCAATTAGAGGCATAAAAATTAGAGAGAAAGAGGTAAAAGTGCCTCTACTTGTTGTTATATATTGATAACCTCCTAAAACAATCACGGTAAACCTATCCTGAAAATTAAGTGATTTTGTAAAGTAGTTGGTTCAAAAAACAACATAGAAAAATCAGTAGACTTCATGGATACAAAGAAAAACCAATTCTAAGAAAGAGAAGAAAGTATTTACTAAACTATTTACTATAGCAAACAAACGAGAAAAGAAAATAGATAAAAATAGGCTAAAATAAGATGTGTCAATCCACATGAGCTAAACTACAGAACACTTCTGAATGAAACATAAATCCAAACATGCTGTGTTCTTACTTAGGGAGGATCAGCTTTATTAAGATATTACTTCTCCTGAAGTTAATTTATAAATTTAATACAATGCCTCCAAATAGTGGGTATTACCATTATTATATTATTACAATATGCACCAGTAATAAGGCATGAGGAATACATCCTGATAATCCTACAGAGTGATCTCTAGGATTTATTTTTGAGTGAAAATTTTAGGTGGAGAAATGTGTTTTAATATGTTACTGTTTAAGAAGCTAGAGATTAGTATCATCTATGCATATTTTTTCAAATCATACTATTTAAGATGAATACATAATCCATTATTTGTAAGTGGTATGTATGGGAAGAGAATAAATAGAGTAAAGAATAGGATCTAATTTTTATTTCTTTTTATATATATATTTAATTTTTAATCATCCAAATGTTAGATTATATACAACAAAGTTGAGTGTAATAAGCAGTGCTTAAATACATAAAGAAAAATAAAACCAATAATTCTAACTTTATATTGAGTATAAAGTACAAGTATACTGAATGGACTTTTTTCCCAAATGATTTTTAAATACATTAATCTCTATACTCCAAGGATTGGGAAAAAAAAAAGTAAATTAAGTAGTATGATTTACTAATTTTATTATTAGTGGCAAGTTTGACATGTTTTCCCTGAGATTGCAATGTTGAATTATAGGTTAAAATAAATGAGTAATTATTCAGTTTTATTAAATGGGTACTGAAAGCATAACATTTTATTTTTTTTAATTTATTTTCTTGCTCTGTCCACTGAAAAAGCCTAGAAACAATGATCAATCCAATAGCACTGTGCACTTCTATTGCTCAAATTATAATGTGTAAATACAATTACACACTGTAAAGAAGAAAGCTCCAAGTCCAGGGAAAGAAATACAAGAAAACTCATAACATTTTGTCATACCACAAAGAAAAGAAGCTGTCACAGGCTACCTGGATTATAACAAAAGGACTCAGGAATGAACTTAAGAATCAGCTCGAACAGTATAAAAAAGGCATGCTGTAAGCATCAGTTTGGATAATAACTTCAAACGGTTAAAACCCATACTATATGTTCAAATTTGTAAGTTTCTAATAATTTTAAAACTAAAAGAATTCCTCAGTAAATTTGTTGGAGAATGATAGGAAATCAATAATCATTTTGAAAAGTTTTAAATAAAGGGGAAAACTGAGGCATTTATCCTGCCTTTCCTACATGTACTATAGGAAAAGGTTTGATGGCAATAAATTTTCTTTATAGGAAATTTTAAATTAACTAAGAAGGAAGAGATGTAGAATTTCAAACTTTGGGATATTTAACAAATGGACCAAGCAAAGTTCATAAAAAAGTTTGTAAGAACACAAAAAAACAATATCTTAGACAAAAAGACCCACATAAGGGGAAAAATTACTTGCAAATCGCATATCTGATAAGAGATCAATATCAGAATATTAGAAGACTCTTAAAAATAACCCCGGGGCACCTGGGTGGCTTAGTCAGTTAAGCCTCTGCTTTTGGCTCAGGTGATGTTCCCAGGATCCTGGGATCCAGCCTGGAGACTAACTCCCTGCTCAGAGGAGAGTCTGCTTCTCCCTCTCCCACTGCCCCTCCACCCGGGCTTGTGCTCTCTCTCTTTCACTTGCTCTCTCTCTCTCAAATAAATAAATAAAATCTTAAAAAAAAACAAAAACAAAAAAAAAAAACAACTTAGAAAGTGGCAACCATTCTGGCTGGACATTTCTCTAAAGAAGGTAGACAAATGGCCAATAAGTAAATGAAAAGGTTCTCAGTATCATTAGGCATTAGGTAAATGCCAATCAAAATCACAGGATACTTCACACTCACTAGGATGGCTGGAGACTTTCAAATTGCTGGCAGTAATGTAAAACAGTACAGTCACTTTGGAAAACTGTTTGGCAGTTCCTCACAAGCTAAACCAGTTCCCATTTGACCGAGTAACTCCCCTTCTAGGTACATAGCCAAGACAGTTGAAAACATGTCCACACAAAAACCTGAATATTTATAGTAACATTATTCAAAATAGCCCCAAAGCGACAAAATACCAAATGTCTACCAACTGCCGAGTGGATTAAGAAAATGTGATATATACATTGGGATATATAATGGGGAATCTCTCAGCCACAAAAAAAGAATTAAGTACCACATGCTACAACACAGATCGACTTTGAAAATATTATGCTAACTGAAAGAAGCCAATCACTAAAGTCCACCTATTGTATGATTCCATTTACATTAAATTTCCAGAATTGGCAAAACCATACAAAAAGAAAACAGACTAGTGATTGTCAGGAGCTAGGGAAAAGTGGACATGGAGGTGACAGCAGAAGGTTATAAGGTTTCTTTCTGGGATGATAGAAATATTCTGAAAACAATGACAATACTTGCATGACTTTGTAAATATACTAAAACCCACTGTATTGTACACAGTAATTTTTTTTTCTTTCTTTTTTTTTTTTTTTTAAGATTTTATTTATTTGAAACAGAGAGAATGAGAAAGAGAGCACACGAGAGGGGGGAGGGTCAGAGGGAGAAGCAGGCGCCCTGGAGTTCACAATATTTTTAAAAACTCATTTGTTGCCTTTGGAGGATGCTAGGGAACCCCTGGCTCATGCTTGCTCTCTCTCTCACTCTAAAGTAAATTTTAAAATCTTAAAAAAAAAAAAAAAGAGGGTCTTAATCTTGATAAAGTCCATTTTATCAATTTGTTTTAATGGACTGTTTTTCATGTCCCATCAATAACTTCTCCAAGCCCTAGGTCCCAGAGATTTTCTCCTATGTATTTACCTCTAAGTTCTATTGTCCTACAGTTTATATTTGTGTTCATTATCTATTTTGAGTTAATTTTTGTACAAGTATAAGGTTTAAGCCAAGATTGATTTTTTTGTCTGATATCCAACTGCTCCAGCACCATTATTGAGACTATCCTTCTTCCATTTAATTATTTTGGCATCTCTATTAAAAATAAGTTGGTCAAACTTGTGCAAGACCCTTTCTGGGTTCCTGTCTTCTTCCTCTGATCTGTGTGTCTATTGCTGTGCTAATACCACAGTCTTGACTAGAGTAGTTTTAAATCTTGAAGACCAACTGAGTGATTGCTCCCACTTTATTCCTTTTTCAAAACTGTTTCTAGATATTTTAGTTCTTTTGCCTTTCCAAATAAATCTTATTAAAATGTTGTCTATATCTATAAAAGATTTTGCTGGAATTTTGATGCAAATTGCATGAAACTTGTAGATCAACTATAGAAGAACTGATACCTTTACTTTGTTGAGTTTTCTTTTTTTTTTTCCTCAAAGATTTTATTTATTTATTTGAGAGAGAGAGAATGAGAGAGAGCACATGAGAGGGGTTAGGGTCAGAGGGAGAAGCAGACTCCCTGACGAGCAGGGAGCCCGATGCGGGACTCGATCCAGGGACTCCAGGATCATGACCTGAGCCGAAGGCAGTCGCTTAACCAACTGAGCCACCCAGGCGCCCATACACAGTAATTTTTTTAAGTTTATTTAAGTAATCTATACGCCAAGTTGGGGCTCAAACTCACGCCCCCAAGATCAAGAGTCATATACCCTACAGACTGAGCCAGCCAGGCACCCAGGACTGCACACTTTAAAACATCATTTATATGGTTTTATGAATTACATAGATCATTAAAAAATAAATTTAAGCAGAAGGTCATAGAAAGAGTTGGGATATCCCGGTCTTTTCAGCGTTCAAAAAGTCAGTTTACTGATCACAAGTAGAAAATGACAGGATTAAAATCTTTTCAATAGATTAAGATGAAGCTCAGATCAAGGATGTAGTCTTCTGTTGCTACAGATGGTCTTAAGTTAGCTACTAATATTTTGAGTGATAGGGAGAGAAGTTCTCATAGCCTATTCCTCCAAAGATTTGTGTACATTCTTAAACTGTGCTTTAAAAAGAATGTAGGTTTAGTTGCTGACTTTTTTTTACTATATTATATTATTATTTAATACTATTTAATATTATTATTTTTAATACTAAAAAGGTGTAAGCCTGTATTAACCAGCACGTGACTACATACGACTTGCGAAGGCATTTGGGCTCCCAAGTGTCGGAGGCAAGAGGCTAGGGAAGCTGCGCTACTTACTCTCCAAGCGGACTTACCTATATTTCCCTTTCCAAATGGGACTGTTTATTTTGGTTATCCCAGCCTTGTCCACTGTTGTGTGGAGAACAGAAAACTGATCGTTTTAAATTTTCAGTCTTCAGGCCTTACTGTGGGTACCATTTTACAACTTATAACAGACTTTGACCCACTCTGATTAGGGCCCCGCAGCCCCGGGATGGATGGACCTTCCGCAGCGCATGCGCTCTGGGGCTTAGCAGGTTCGGAGAATTTCAAAACGGTGCCCGACGGTGCGGCGTCAGCAAGTTAGAGTGAGATCCCAAACCGGCGTCCACCAGTGTCTGTGTGGCTGGAGAGAGTTCTCAGCAAGTTCCCGCCTCCGCCACAGACACTTTAGGATTAGTAAGTGTGTCTCCTTCACATACCCTCCAGGTGCTTTTCAGAGGGGACTTTACGCTGCATCCTGGTGCCGGTGAGTAGTTGCCCATATGGGCCCTTTAAGAGGAGGTTCTGATTTCCCTAAGTTCTGTGATTTTCCTCTCTGTAATTCCCGTTTGTCTTCGGAGCCAGGAGTGTGGGTGCTCCGCTCTGTGCAGGATGTAGGGATTGGAGTGCCTGACGTGGAGCACAGAGCCCTTGCTTGTCAGGGAGAAGGGCTGTGTTCTGGAGATGCCTTCTGATGGTAGATTGCCACGCCTGGGATGTTTTTCGCTTTTTGTTTGTTTTTTGTGTTTTGCTTTTTGATGAGACCCTACGTCTTTCACCCCTTCGGATGCTGCCCTTTTATCGTTTGATGTGAAGACTCAGTTCGTCCAGTTTCCAAGTCTTTTTCTTGTCTTCTATTTTGCATGTTTTTTGGGGTTTTTTTAGGAAGGGCGTGGCCTCGCACCGCGTGATTGTGCGTGTGCGCATGCCCGTGTGCACGCGGGAGGTGGGGGAGAGAATCTGAAGTAGCCTCCCCGCTGAGCCGGGAAGCGCGCTGGGGCCTCCATCTCAGGACCCTCGGGTCATAACCTGAGCCAAAACCTAGGCTCTGTGGCTCAACTGACTGAGCCATCCAGGCACCCCTCAAGTCTTTTTTTGAGGAAATTACTGCATGTGTTGGTGTGAATTTGTTTTGTCTGTGGGAGGAGGTGCGTGCAGTCTCTGTCTACACTATCATCTTGAACCCTGTCCTCCCAGAAATCCTGCGCTCTGTGCTGGAAAGCATTGGGATTATGTCCCTTGGGGGTGGGGTCCATTGTGCTCTGTGTAATGGGGAAAATAAAATGAGTCCTTGAAATGTATCATGTTCAGAATTGTGGACTGAGCTAGCGGTCGTTAGCGCTCCCTGAATGCTACATTTATTTCCCTGAATGCTCCAATCTCTTTGCTATTAGGGTGGACACTGAGAGCTGTCCAGAAAAACGGACTGCAGGCAGGTGTGATGGGTATTACTTCAGAGAGATGGCAATTCAAAGCTGCTGTTGGGTGTCTCCTTCAACCTTGAGGTTACAGCCCAGAGACATGTGTTTCAGATAACAGGTGAGAGTAAAACCATATATATGACACCTGCCGTATATAAAACATCATGTGAGTGAGAAAGCTTTATTTCTTTAGCATTTTTTTCTTTAATTGCACCAATGAGTGTGTGTCTTACTGTAACTAATCCATTGGCTTTCAGTAACTCAACTTTATTAACCTTACAGTTTACGTATATAAAAATTGGGATAGTGATTGTACTTAATTCCTGCAACCACTTTAAAGGTGAAATAAATCTGTTAATGAGCTTATCCTGGTGTTACTGAAACTCAAGTTCAGCTTCTAGAAAATCCTTTACTCAAGAGATGAGTTTTGATTGGAAAGGAATATGAGCTTTACTCAGGAAGCCGGCAAGGAGATGGTGGACTCTTATCCAAAGGCCAACTCCAAGCTTTCTGTCTGGCCCAGGGATTTTTAAAGGGATTTAGGGCAGTTAATCAGTAAGGGAAGTGCAGTGGTCATAATATTTCTTGATTCCCAATGTTTTTTTTTTTTTTTTTTAAATCAATGTCCCTCTTTCAGGGGTTATCTGGATTGAGAAACAGTTGTCAAGAAATGGCAGGACTTTACTACAAAATTCCCTAAATTGATAGTGGGACAGGTAGCTGCATACAGACTCACTGCTATCCAGTGTGACGATGGGCTGCGGAGTCCTTTTCCTTTGACTTGGGAAAAAAACAGTAAATTCATTATGGGATGATTATTCAAAGGGAGCAGGTCCAAGGGAATAGCATAGACCATACGGGAACATTACAAATGATGCAGTGAAAATCAAAACGTGATTGAGTATGCTGATACTTTTTAGTGAATGATGACTCTTTTAGCTATATCATTTGAACTAAAATACCCATTTATACATTTGACACGTTAATTGTTTTATTTTGTTCTGTTTTTTAAAAAAGGATCCTAATGTTGTAGCAAACAGCACAGTACCTGGCGCATAGTAGGCACAAAGTATCCTTTAGTTATTACATGATTTGAAGTCAACCTTGATGTTGAAATTTACCATTTATCCTGGGCAAGAGAATTTACAACTTGTTCTCCCCAGAGGCTCAAAATCCAGTTACATCATACAGATCATTAATAGTCACACATGGTGTCCTAAAGGGATAGAGAGTTGGAATCTAATGACAATTACTCCCATTAAAAGTGCTTATGAATGGGGAGGCTGTGTTACCTGTGTTTCCTTTGCTTTTCCCATTGGAATATGCCTTATGTAATCCATCAATCAGGAGAATTAATGGTGTGACTAGCAATTCAGGCCATACAGAGATAATCAAGGCATCATAAATCGTGTTAGAGCAAATAAAGCCTGCAAAATGGGACTGCTAGCACAGCAATCAAATTTCAAAACTGCCTGCCTACACTAAAAACTGTGTCAGTAATGAAGAGCAAAGGTGAAAAGAGAAAATGTCATCTAGGAAAAAGTGTACCAACTCTTAGGAACAGAGGGTGGAACAGATTTTGGGGGTCTTCTGGGAGGAAAAGTGAGACACCTTCAAGCAAAGGATCTGTGTAAACACGCTCCCCCCACCTCCCCAATCCTCACTGCTCAGTGCCTTGAGCTGTCTCTACTGAAAATGTCAGCATTTAGTCTCTTACTGCATTTGGTAGGATTTACTATCTCTTCAGAGCCATACACTGGGCACCTGTCTTACAGCCATTCTCTTTGTTCTTACATTCTTATTTATTGCACCTTCACTAAGGAGATTGCAATTTCAGATAGCTAACTTCCTAGCCTGCCATACTTACAACCAAAGCCTGGATGAAAGAATTTGAAAGGAATTCTGCTTAAGACTTCTGGAGAAAGTTACCTTTCCTGATAAAAACATAGTCACTGCTTGCCTATCTATCCTGGGATATTGCTGTGAAAGGACATACTGTCTGGGGCAGTTGCGGTTATCCTGAACCTAATGAAGGGGCCAAATAAATTGATCTGTTAAACTGCCCCTAGGAGCACCCAACTTTAGCTCTCTTGGGATATGAGTAAATAAAGGTTCTTGTCCTTCAAGCCAGTGCTTCTTAATCTTTACCGTGCATACAAATCACTTGAGGATTTGTTAAATTAAGTTTCCGATTCAGGAGGGCCTGGGTGGTGCCTAAGAGTCTATATTTCTAACAGACTCTCAGGTGATGCCCAAACTGCCCTCATAATCGGGTAACACATATTTCAGCCACTTTTAAGTTTGCGTTGAGTTACTTGAAATCAGATACATACTAAGTGGCAACACTGAATAGTGAGGGACTTGGAAGTTTAATCCAACCTAAAGGTATGCATGATGAAGCTTAAGAATTTACCAGCTAAAAAATTCATAGATAGGATTATCACATATGAGGGCTTTGAGGTCATTATGGTCTGTGTTCAAATCCTGGTTCTGTCGTTTACAAACTGTGTGACCCTGTAGAAAATCATTTAACCTCTCTGAATCTTGATTTCATCAAATAAGTGTCTGTCTCATATGGTTGGTTTGGGCATTCGGTGAGATTATATGACAAAAAGCCTAGGTGTTGAACATATGTGAGTTCCTCTTCTATTGATGATTTTGCATTTCTGTATTGTTAAGCTTCACTCATGCCAAAGATTACTTAGTTAAAATGGTACAATGTCTGATAGAAGACAGATTGTGATAATCAGCCTAGAGACTTTCCTTCTCAAGCTGCTCTATCAAAACCCTGTGATACTTGTATCAGACTATCTTAAACTTAATTGGAAATCTGAAAGAAAAATAATCAAAATTGTACTTCGATATGACTTTTTTTTAATTTGCCTTGTCTTTGATGAGAAAGGGGATTTTTTAATTTACAGACTCTTTTACAAAATTGCTGGAATTTTGCCAAATGAAGTGACTGTTAGCAGATTTGATCAGTGGTAAACGAAATCTATTTCCTATAGTAATAGAAAAGTGGGAAGTAATGCAATTTTCCTAAGTCAGATTGCAAATAGGATTGTGGATGCCAGTTATGGCTCTAAATGTTGTAACATGCTTTCTGGATTTTAATGTTTGAAGACTAGGTGGAGTTTTCATGTTTACAAGCCTGGGTGCTTTGATCAACATAATGTTTTTGAATGCCCCTTGGAATGATTTTGGAATGTTCTTGGCATAATGTCAGAGCAAGGGATTTTACTAATGATATTCTAGGCATATAGACATTGTCTTCTCGGCAAGGGTTTCCATGGATGGGAATAATTCTCGTGTATCTCTGATCAAAAACAAAGTATATTTTAAATATTACATAAGTCCTCTTGACATCAGGGAATCCATGTAGCTTCAAATACGGGTATAGATACACTAGCCTATCATTTCCCTTTCAGTGTTATTGCTATAAAATCATTCTCAAAAATATCTGGAACTGTATATTTAAATATTCAGAATCCTTTGTCAGATGAAACCTTTCCTACCTTTATAAAGCAGAATGGCTGAGAACGGGCTTCTCAGATGGCTAGAGCTAGGTTTAGGCTATTCATTCATTAGTTATATAAAATGTGGGTGCCTTACATACTCCTCTCAGACTGCATTTTCTTTTTTTCTTTTTTTTTTTTTTTTTAGGTTTTATTTATTTGACAGAGAGAGAGACAGCGAGAGAGGGAACACAGGCAGGGGGGGTGGGAGAGAGAGAGGCAGGCTTCCTGCGGAGCAGGGAGCCCGATGCGGGGCTCGATCCCAGGGTCCTGGGATCATGACCTGAGCCGAAGGCAGACACTTAACGACTGAACCACCCAGGCGCCCCATCAGACTGCATTTTCTTATCTGTAAAATGGGAATCAGGGCATGTTGAGAAGTTTAATTTGATAATAAAAGTAGAACACTTGGTACATGCTTGGTGCTTAGTAAGCATCCAGGAAATTTTAGGTAAAAGCAGCTTATTCTAAACTGAAAAGGAAGCACTTCTTTATTCTCATTTTGTTTGTTCATCCTTGTGGTAAACTCCTGTGGGCAAAAAGCTTTCCCCAGAAAATAGGGCCTGATGCATGTTTATTTTATTTTGAGAAATGATTCTAGGAGATACAAGTGAGGAACTGAGCCAAGTGGAATGGGGAAGGGGCAAACAGAACAGTGTTTCTGCCCACAGTCAGCTGTGGGCAGCTGAGTCTCATGGGGCATTCTAAGGAAAGAAAATGGGGGGGAGGGGAACGCCTGGGTGGCTTAGTTGGTTAAGTGTCTACCTTCCACTCAGGGAATGATCCCAGGGTCCTGGGATCAAGTCCCACATCAGGCTCCTTGCTCAGCGGGAAGCCTGCTTCTCCCTCTCCCTCTGCCTGCCGCTCCCCCTGCTTGTGCTCTCTCTCTCTGTCATATAAATAAATAAAATCTTTAAAAAGAAAGAGAGAGAGAGAGAGAGAAAGAAAATGGGGAACATATACTCAATTGCTCCTCTCTTCCATTAACTGGGTTTCAGTGTGGATACGTATTAACATCCTCATGTAGATTCGTAATGCATAAGTGATGAGTGTTGGTTCCAGTAGAGAGCTAATGTTACTTCAGAGAATCCCCAGAACAGAAAGTGAGAGTGCAGCCGAGGGGTCAGGTTTTATTTATGCACTACTTACTGCTGTATGATGTGAAGATGGGGAGAGCATTTGAGGAGGGACACGAGGTATTTCATACATGATTCTTTATACAAACCATGTGCCCTCAATGACTTTGAAACTTGAGAGCAATTCAGTTCCAGATTCTTCTGTTTCAAAGCCTACCACTTGACAAATAATTCCCTGTATGGTAGAGACCAATGTTCTGGTCACCTCATTCTAGTAGATCTACAACTGGAATGTGCAGGACCCTCAAAAGTAATTTCTATATTAAACATTCAGTCAGAAAAGACACACTGTCAGGGTGAACCGAGAACCATGTTTTTGTTTTTGAGACCCAGGTTTTGAAGA
Source organism: Mirounga leonina (assembly GCF_011800145.1). Taxonomy (NCBI): domain Eukaryota; kingdom Metazoa; phylum Chordata; class Mammalia; order Carnivora; family Phocidae; genus Mirounga; species Mirounga leonina. The sequence continues at coordinate 97,149,946 of NW_023270377.1, read as the reverse complement.
GCATCTTCCTTTAGTTTCCAGGAAATTCAAACAGATCCCATGGTCTCTTTAGTCTCTAGCTGTTGAATTAGAGATCTCAATGGAGGCAGTGGACATTAAAAAAAAAAAAAAAGAAAGGAAACAACACTTTTCTCTTTTAAAATAGTTTCAAAAAGTTATGTGTTTATGGATGATTTGATACTGCTTACCTGTTTTTGTTGAATTTTTTATTTTATCTTGAGTTTTTTAACTTTAAAGGGCAAATCACACTTGAAAAGCTTGCTGCTGGAGTTCTAGGAAACCCTCAATGCACAAATTCACATGAAATAGTTGGATATAACCAAAGGCAAATATATAAAGGACAAAGTTCAGTTACGTGATTCCTTTAATAGTTGGTGTCTGTGTAGGTGAGCATTCCCTTTTCTAAAGTGGCCCAATGATTAAAACTCAAAGAATCATGGAGATGAAAAATTTCCACCTTCCTATTAAACAGTATGTCTTCATTTGAGATCCATTTAGCCTTTAAGGTGAAAGTGGGTTCCAGACAAATGTCTTTCACATTAGAAACTGTATTAAATTAATTGAAAGATAGATAAACATTGATAATAGTAATAAAACAAGAGAAATGATGAACAGTAAAAGGTAAATGCTTTTAAAATGTTGCTCAAATAGACATTCAATAAAACCACATCTTTCAGACACCATAATTATTTGCATCATAAAAAACTCTAGTGGTTGAAATTTAAAATAGTGATTAAAAAGCTTCAGTTGGACTTCAAATCAGCCTAAAAAGAAATTTCCATCTTAATAAAATAGGCAAAACTTTCCTTTTAAACATTAAACTTATTTTTTAAAAAATGTGTTTACTATTCTTGAAAAAGACCTGAAATGGGTCTCTCAGAAAAGTGAGCCTTTCCCATTTTAAACTGAATCCAGCGGAGCAGTGAAGACACAATTCCAAAGCATCCAGAAGAAAAGTTGAATATCCAAAAAACAATTTATATGCTTCCAAATACCCAGAGTTGGGGGTTGATCCTTCAAGAAAATGGGAGAGTTACTGAGCAGTTCTGTGACATTTTTGAGTTTGCTCCTGGTGTCTTGATGTCATGAGAATCCAGCCTGTCCTGAGGAATTTGAGAGAAACCACAAAAACAGTACACTGCCTAGGTTTATCTAAACTTCTAAGCTCGATTACAGACTTTCAGACATTTTCCGACAGATCCCTTAAGTCACCAAAGTGATTTTAGTCACCAAATTTAATATTCTCATGACTTAAATTTGACTTCATACCGTCAAGTTTATTTTACACTCTCATTTACTTACTACTGCAAGTCAATACAGCACAAGAATTAATGCATTTGTGCCTTCAACTCAAATTAAATAGCAAACACTGCTGTTTGAACTTTTTTGGCCAATGAATAAAAAATATTTCATTTCTAATTCTCACCAGAAGGATTTAAATTAAACAGTAACAGATGAAGTGAGCAGGCACAGAATACTAAATAGGAACTGGCAAATGAAATAATCCAGTTCTTTGCTTTTACAATGAAAATGAGAATTGATTCTGCATTGAGAGAGAGAAGTAAAATGACCAAGTGTTTTAAAAAAAGCCTTCTCCACCAAAAGAGCAAAATAGCACTCAGTGGCATTGCATTGTTAACAAAATTTCTTTATCAGAAACTATAATTTAATATTTAAGTATCTAATTTACATGTGACAAGGTATCATATTCAAAAAATTAAATTGCAACTAGAAAACTATTAACCACTAAAAACAATACCAAACACAACCCAAACATTTATAGGAAAGCAATAGCTAGAATCTGAATTGGAAAAAATGTTTCATCATTTTTGGCTCATTAAACAAAGCATCCATTATAGCCTGTAAAAGAGCATCTCTTCTAATTCATCAGAAGTTTATCCTTTGTAGCATGAATAACATGTAAAGATAGATTTATTAACTGTATATGCACACGTGTGTCTATATATTCTGAGACACACTCGTGTGTTGATTTAAAGATACTGTATCTACTGATAAGTGGCTGAACTTTGGAAGGTGCTGAAATCCATATTTCTACATGACCTTTGACCCATTTAATAATGTCTTTTTATAAACAGAAATTACATAAAATACTGTTTTTTATTAACTGAGTATTTTCTTAAGCATAATAATAGACAAGGAATTGCACTTATTGTAAAGATACAGTAAGGTGTTAGGTTGCAGCTCAGCCATCAAAGATCAGGGATGTGGTACTGATAAGTATGCATCATATGCAAAGATGATGGTGGCCACCGAAATTAAAATGAGAGCAACTAGTTACAGAACAAATTGGGGGATAACAGAAGAAAACATGCACTACTCCTACTTTAATGCAAAACTAATTTCTCCCAGGAAACCAACCCTTTAACCTTCCTTACACAAAGAAACCGGTTCTGCACCCTTGGCAACACAGTAGACTAGGACATCTGTATTCAAATTCTAGTTCATTGTCTCTGAGTGTGCTGTTCCAGTGTCATCTCCTTAAGCTGCCCTTGAAATTCTGGAGCATGTACAATATTACAGTCTCTTGGTTAGGTTTCATTGAGCCTCAAGATCCCCTTCAGTTCTATATAAATAGGGTCCATTATTCATCTTCCTCTGGTTCCTGTGGTAACACAGGGATTTCTTCCTTTAAACAATCACTGAAGAATCTGAGGATTGTGTTGTAGAGATGATACTTGCTCTTCTCAGATACATTATGGCCTTCATCTGGGTAGACCTAACATATTGAGGGGGAAAGAGAGTGAAAGTTACCAAAACAGATACTGTCCCTCAAAATTCATTCCTTTAGCCCCAGTGGCAAGGGAACTTTGGAAAGTAATATCTGACCAAAATCTAACCTAATTTAACTCTGGGTTTTTTGTGCTAAACTTTTCTCTCTTTTTTAATTACAATCCTGTAGTAATAATTGAGACAAACTACAGCTTTTTATGTATTTAAATTAGAACTAGGTTGGAAAAAGTAGAGCTTTCTATGTTCCTGTTGACCAGGACAGCATTAACATTCCCCTTAATTTGACTAAATTTAAGACCCATTTCTTCCTGACTCTAAGGCCTTGACCTTTCTTCTCTTAGAGCTATTTTAGAAAACTTGCGATTGTAAATTCTCTGCGCCTTTGTATGTAAATCTTCTTCCGGTCTTGCCAGTTCTACAATTTAGGAAATGTCTTTGTCAAGGACCTAAAAACCATCTCTCTGAAATGTAAATATTGAAGGGGAGAGCAGCCCTCCCTGTGGGAGGGTAGAACGCATGCTCCACATTGTAAAACTACCTCCTGTCGTAAACAGGAAGTTTACTTTTCCATTTGGTAAGGTGAACTACCCAACGCAGATGGCCTATGATTCCCTCCGCCCCAGTTACTGTAAACTCCCCAGCCCTGTGTTTCAACAGAGTTTAGTTTCTCTCCCCTCTTGCAATAGACTTAAATAAAGCCTGCCTTGTCTGTTTAACCTTGTCTGGTATAAGTTTTAATTTGACAGTGTCCCCTCTAATATAAATGACATAAGTGTTTGTTTCTAAAATTACAAAGACAGGTATTTGTCAATTCCTGGGTATAAAGTTTTTATTTCTTTAATTTTTTTAATTTTAATTTTTTTACTATTAAGATGACATCACTTTTATTTTTTCTTTTTTTAAATTCTTTTTCAAACTTTTTATTTTAATTCCAGTTAACATACAGTGTTACATTATTTTCAGATGTACAACACTGTAATTGATACAAAAATATGGAACATATTTCCATACAAAAAATATGGAACACTTCACAAATGTGTGTCATCCTTGTGTGGGGGCTGTGCTAATCTTCTCTGTTTCGTTTCAGTTTTAGTATATGTGCTGCCAAAGTGAACACCTGCCTCAATGATCTAAATAAAGCCCCCTACTCCTTCACATTGTTTGTGGCATGATCTATTACTGTTTATTTCTACATCTTCTTCATTCATCATTCTGACCCTGGTACCTGTGCTTATAGATAAGTTGAACTACTTTTGGTTCTTTCAAATGCTGAGAAATTAAAATCGCTTTTTTTTTTTCCTCCCTTCTGTGACTCCTTCCTCAGACTGAAAGTTCTCAAAGGTGTAAAGTCTGTCTTACCCACCTACCATAATGACCATAAAGTAAATCTTTGGTACTATTCACTACATGTGGTTGAATGCACAGATGTAAATGTTTTCTTCTCTCCTTTTTTCTCAATATCGCTTCAAACCACTTTTTTCCCTATCTTTTATGATAAAGGTGATAGAAAGTGAGGGAAAAATGAAGGTACTAGAGGGAAATGGAACATGACTCTTTTAAAAACAATTCATTATTAGTGATAGAAATAAAAGTCTAAGAAGAAAAAGACATTCTTGAAAGTTTTTGCAATTCACATAAAGCATGAGCTTCTCAGCATTAGGGAAAAAACTCACAATCTTTGGTACCTAAAAATCACAGTTAAAAAATAATAGCAAGGGGGATGGAGTAGTACAGAAGCTGTGTTCTATATCTCATAACTGAAAAACCAAGGTGGGAAAACAGCCTTATGAAAAAGTAAAGTGACTTACCTGCATAGTATAATTCACTCCAGCTTTTATTAGGTGTTTGATTAATTCTGCTGAATGCTGGAAATGGACTTTTGCTGTAAGAAATTAAATTCTATTATTTGATGGAAATGCATTTATTAGAATTAGAACTTTTTATATCATTTTTTTTTCAAGAAATTAAGTATTATACTTTACATACATTGCACATTTAAAGACTGATACCTGGTATGGGGCGCCTGGATGGCTCAGTCAGTTAAGCATCTGCCTTCAGCTCAGGTCATGATCCCAGGGTCCTGGGATCAAACCCCACATCAGGCTCCCTGCTCAGTCAGGAGTCTGCTTCTCCCCCTCCCTCTGCCCCTTCTCCCACTCATGCTCTCTCTCTCTCACTCTCTCTCTCAAGTAAATAAAATCTTTAAAAAAATAAATAAAATAAAAGACTGATACCTGGCAGTCACTTGAAAATCAGTAAGATACAATGCTGATGAAACTTTAAGGTTTATAAAAAAAAATACTGAAACAGAAACTACTTCTAAGGCTCTGCTGATTGTACAAGATAGTATTTAAGTTTATTTTATCATCTGTTATTTCTGGTTGGTCACATATGTTACACAATTATAACAATTTTAATGCAGTGAATGCCTATCTGCATAGTAATATAGCAAACCATCTTTCTGTTCCTTTCTGAGCATTACTGGGGCTCAGTCTCCATTAGATACTGACATTCTGTTTTATTTTAAATGAGAAAAAAAACTACACCATGTTGAGAAATTAGTCTACATCTTGTTATTGAAGGGCTCAGTATTTAATGTGGATCATACTGGTTTCTTCTGTTTCCTTCTAGCTTCCCTCTCTGCCTGAACCTGAGGTCCAAAACTCCGAAGTATGCAGCACAGTAGACCAGGGTTGAATAGAACTGCCCTAAGTAGCTACGAAGTCTTGGATGAATCACTCAAATCTCTTTGTACAGCACTTTGCTCATATGTTGCCTGGCTATTTATTCCTATACTTTGTGCATCTTCAAATTTCTGTAAATAACTTTGTTTTTTTTTTAAGATTTTATTTATTAGAGAGAGAAAAGAACAAGCACGAGCAAGGGGAGGGGCAGAAGGAGAAGCAGATGCCCACACTGGGCTCGATCCCAGAACCCCAGGATCATGACCTGAGCTGTAGTCAGGCGCTTAACTGGCTGAGCCACCCAGACCCCTGTAAATAACTTTTAAGCCAACCTTTTTTTAAGTGTCTTTGTCAGACTAGCTGTGACACTAGTTAATCCTACCACATAGCAGACAATAAAAGATTCCAAAGATCATTTAAATCTTTTTTAAAATCTACCCAAGATCCTTTCAACATCTTCCTATTGTACTCCATGGGAGTATTACCATGTTACTTCTAAATAAATTTGCAAATTGCTGAGTAAATGTAAGTTATGAGAAATGCTGATAAGTTGGGGCAGTGACTAAGGTAAAATGACCCCTTATATTGCTCATTTGTTATTAAAAAAAAAAAAAAAAAAAAAATTGAAAGGGACTCCAGACTTTCTCTTCATGGATGGAACTGAAAAGATAAATGTACAAAAGCATAGTTGGTTTTTTTTTTTTTTTTAAGATTTTTTATGACAGAGAGAGACAACACGAGAGAAGGAACACAAGCACGGGGAGTGGGAGAGGGAGAAGCAGGCTCTCGGCCGAGCGGGGAGCCCGATGCGGGGCTCGATCCCAGGACCCTGGGATCATGACCTGAGCCAAAGGCAGACACGCTTAATGACTGAGCTACCCAGGCGCCCCTAGTTGGATTTTTTTTTCTGTTTAGTTTCTGGTATGAAGCCTGTTGATATTTGTTGTTTGTCTACTTCCTAAAACAGGAACATTAAAGGTATAATTGTCTTAGTGAACTAATTTGCTGGTTGTTTTTGATGATGATATTAATAATGGTAGTATTATAAGGTCATTGAGCACCTATAATCTGCCAGATCCATATGAGGTGTGTGTATGTGTGTGCATGTGTTTGTGCTTTTCCTTTGAAGTGACCAGTGCTGAACCTCTGCTTGCATATTATCAGTGGGTGAAGAACCAGATCCGTGCCTAAGTGAGGTAGGAAGAACATGATTTACCTTAATAGCTGCAACATATTGACAGAGAAATTTGAATAGCACTAATATATTCTAGGGTAATGGCCAGACGTGGAATACTTTAACCTCAAATATAATTTATTCTCACAGTTGAAGCTTCAGAGCACAATGAAAAAGAGCCTTCATGCCAGATTCCAACCCCCTTTCTTTGAATTAGTGGTTGTATGATTTTTGGCAAGTTATATAAATTCCATAATATTTATTTTCCCAATCAGTTAAACAAGATAATAGCCCTGCTGCCCAATATTTTTGTGAAAATAGGTAGTATAACATTAAAAGCTTTTGGCACATTTTCTGAAATATACTCAGTACTTAGTTTCTATTTTTTGTTACTACTAAGATCTTAATACCTAGAACAAGATTCTAATGTCCATCAAAATGTTTATTCTCTTTTACATAATGTTTCATCCAACACAGGTATGGCATCATCTAAGTTCTATTTTTTAAAATTTTGTAATAGTTGTAGATTTTCAAAAAAGTTGCAAAGACAGTAGAGAGAGTTCATGTAGATGGCTTACCCAGTTCCCCCTATTGCTCACAACTCACATTATTATGGTCCATTTGTTACAAGGAAGAAACATTTAGATATCATGACACCTTAATCTCTTACGATCTACGAGAAATTTTCAGACTTGTTTTTGATGACCTTGACAATTCTGAGCAGTATGGGTTAGAATATTCCTCATCTGGGTTTGTCTGATGTTTTTTTCATGGGTAGACTGAGGTTAAGGGTTTTTGGGACAAGACCATATAGAGATAATGCCATTCTCATAAAGTGGTATCAAGGGTGCATACCATCAACATGACTTGTTACTGTTGATGTTAACCTTGATCACCTGGCTGAGATGATATTAAGTTTCTCCATTGTAAAGTTATTCTTTCTTCCCTTTTCCATACAGTACTTTTTTTTTCTTTTTTTTAAAGATTTTATTTATTTGACAGAGAGAGACACAGAGAGGGAACACAAGCAGGAGGAGTGGGAGAGGGAGAAGCAGGCTTCCCTCTGAGCAGGGAGCCGGATGCGGGACTCGATCCCAGGACCCTGGGATCATGACCTGAGCCGAAGGCAGACGCTTAACGACTGAGCCACCCAGGCGCCCCTTCCATACAGTACTCTTTAGAAGCAAATCACTAAGTGCAACCCATTCTGAAAGGGGAAGAAGAAAGTTAAGCTTTGCCTCCTTGAGGGTGTGTATCTACATAAATTTGGAAATTCTACCTTAGGAGGATTTTTGTCTCTTCTCTCCCATTTACCTGTTTATTCACACACATACACTCTGTATATACATACACTGTATATTAACATATATACATATCTACACCCTATATGTGTGTGTGTGTACATAAGTACTGATCTAAACTCTAATAATGACCTGGCATGCTGTAAAGTTAAGTTAAAGAGCTGATACCATCTTTGCTATTAAGACCTTTTTAGTGATATTCTCTGTGAAATGAGGTAAAACTACTGAGGCAGGACAGGATGGACCAACAAAAACAAGTTCAGATGTTAGGACATACTGATTCAAGGCTTTGACTCCCTTGAAATTGATTTTTCTCATCTGTGAATGGGGCTATAAATACTCGGTCCTCGGTTGTAAAGTATCACATAAATATATATGTATATATATTCTTTGACCCCTAAACACTTCAAAGTGAATATAAAATTATATTTATTACTAGTAATATCAATCACATCCATCTCCAATGTTTAAAGTGATGAAAAAAAGGGAAGTGACATAAACAAGCATTTTAAAAGGTTTTTGTTTTAACTGTGAGTGATCCTATCAGAATTTTCTCTGTGCTGGCATCTTTTTGCTGTCCTGCTTTTTTCAAAGTTACTTTCGATTTGAAGTGTGCTGAATAACACCCCACAGTGGTAGTCACTAGCCATATGTGGGTATTAAAATTTTAATCAATTAGAAATAAACAATTTAAAATTCGGTTCCTGATCATATTAAACACATTTCAAGTACTCAAGAGCCGTATGTGGCTGGTGGCTACAGTGTTCTACAGCGTAAATATGGAACATTTCCACCATCCCAGAAAGTTTTGTTGGATGGCGTTGCCATCGAGGCTCACAGCTTCTTTCCTCTTGGTCCCGACATCCTTCTTCTAACTTCCTATTATACATTGGATTCTTTGTGCCACTATCCTCTGCTATCTTCTTCAAAAAGTTTACAGGGCCCCTTGGAAGCAAGTTCTTAGATGTACCCCTTTGTTCAAGGTCAGACCCCAAAACAGCAGCAGCAAATACAATACTTACTGTCAGCAGTCCCATGAATTATTAATATATTTTCTTCTTTTAAGCCATGAATATTATGTAGCACACTGGATGCCTATAAAGGAAAGCACAAATATCTATGTATATATAGATCTACCTGTATTTGCAATTTGACTGAATTTTTAGAACAAATATACTCTTCTTTCTTCATTATTTTAAATTTGTTACCTGGTAAGTGCTTTCTTCCCGAGATGGCATACCAAGGTATCTTTCAGAGAAGGCTGAGGCTGGGACCCAAGAAAACAGAAATTTAAGAATAAACTAGAAACCATTTGACTAGTGTATTTCATTATTTAATTTCTATATTTCACATTTAATCGTCATGCTCCAGTAAAACTGATTGAATCAGGAAGGTGATAAACAGTTGAAAACCTCTCTGATAACACATGATAAATGAGCTCAATTGAGCTCTTCTGCATTGGGATTTTCTTTTTTACAAATCAATATGTTATATTAAGTCAATCTGTAGGAATTACTCACCATACAACTTCAAGTCTGTGATGGGTGCAATCACTGATCCACATTTAAAAAGCTTTTCATCTGATTTTAATATCATTGATGCAATATAGCCACCATACCCCTGGCAAAATAAAAAGTATATATATATATGTATATATAGAGAGAGAGAGAGAGTGAGAGTGTTTGTATCAGTTATCCTTGGAGATATTTTTAGCTTTTGATCACTGGTAATATACATAATAGAATGTCTTACAATGTCCCAGACCTGAGAAAAGAATACACTAAGATCACTTTGTACAGATGAAAATTTTGAAAAGAATTTAAGTTTTTATATAACACGCTATTTGAATAACTTTAGGTAAAATAGAAAATCAATTATATATCAACATTGTCCAATGTTTGCTCTTTGATTTCATGTGGTATATCTGGGAATAACTCCAAATAATTAAAAGGTAAGGAAATACAGCACTTATTAAATCATATATCATTTTCAGCAAATCACATATATACATTTAGTGAAATATTTAATAATGATAGTTATGTAGAATTAGGAAAGGAGAATTAAATATTTAAAATCTATTATCGCAAATACAGATTCTGCTTTCAGTTCCACACACCTAAATATTTGAAGGAAGTGAGGTTGATAATGTTGCTAGTTACATGAGTTGGATTATTGTTTAAATTTAATTTTAAATATCTGAATTTATCTTGCAATGCTGTTGAACTAATTTAATTATAAATTCTTAAAAAAATAAAGATGTCTAGTTTTCTTTTTTTTATTATATATATATTTTTAAGATTTTATTTATTTATTTGACAGAGAGAGCAGGAACACAAGCAGGGGAGTGGGAGAGGGAGAAGCAGGCTTCCTGCCGAGCAGGGAGCCCAATGTGGGACTCGATCCCAGGACCCTGGGATCATGACCTGAGCCGAAGGCAGACGCTTAACAACTGAGCCACCCAGGCGCCCTCCAGTTTTCTTTTGTAGCCTATGATTTGACCGGGAGAATTCCAGAGGAGATTTTAACAATTTAGTAGATTGGGGCTAAGGGCATGACCTACTGAGTTACATATTCATTTTAGAAATTAATTTTTAGCCAGGCTCTGGGCAATGTTCATCTTGCTGGACATCAGAGTACCCTGGGAGATATTTAAAAAAAAAAAAAAAAAAAAAAATTAAGACCCAGGACTTAGCCTCAGCAATTCTGATGCAATTGGTTCATGATGAGGTCTACTTTTGAAAGATTACCCAGATGACATTAGTGTGGTCCAATGCGATAGGAATCTGTTATTCTCACTAAATTCTTGAGATGAGAAATACAGAATTTCATTTATGCTTATTTGGAACATTATTTTTAAAAGTGGGATGATTGACATCAAAGTCCCAATTGCAAAGATTACTTAAGTGTCTGAACGAACCTATGTGAAGAGTAGCAGAATATGCCACTTTGGCCTATTGATTATTTTGAGCTGCAGACACTTGGAAAAGAGCAAATGCAGGGAAAGGCTTTCTCTGAACTCCACTTATCTGCCTAAAGACGGATCCTCCAAAAGGAACTCAGTTGTCATAGATCCCTCCCTGGGAATTTCATCAACCTAGAAGATTGATTCTTTTCTTTTTTTTTTTAGTACTCTTTTTTTTTTTTTTAAGATTTTATTTATATATTTGAGAGAGAGAATGAGTGAGAGAGAGAGAGAGCATGAGAAGGGGGAGGGTCAGAGGGAGAAGCAGACTCCCTGCTGAGCAGGGAGTCCGATGCGGGACTCGATCCCGGGACTCCAGGATCATGACCTGAGCCGAAGGCAGTGGCTTAACCAACTGAGCCACCAGGCGCCCTAGAAGATTGATTCTTGTCACTAGAAGTCCACAGCACACCTAGAGAGACTGTCATAAACTATTACCCTTCCCATCTATTCTTCTAAGGGCCCATTCCTCTTACCTAACAATCATTCACTCTCCTAAAAGGCCTATATCCTGCTCTCCTTTTCCTATTAAGGTGCTATTTAAGCCTGAATTTTAAGCCCACCTCAGAGAATTACTCACTTTTCCCTGCGTATGTCTCATGTATGTATGTCAATTAACTTCTGTTTGTTTTTCTTTTGTGAATCTGTCTTTTATTACAGGGGTCTCAGATAAGAGCTCAGAAGGATAGAAGGAAAATTATTTTTCTTCCTTTGCATATGTTAATTTAGTACTGAAACATTTAGCTAGTATCGAGAAGCTTGAGCAAATCTTCTTCACCAATTGGTAAATGAGGGAAATAAAATTATCCTTTACAGAGATAAACCACCACAGAGTGTCTTTATTCATTCTTTTTGAAAGATACAAAAATATCCTTAGGTCAGCAAAGTTCCGAAGCATTAGCCTTAAAAGTGTGAAGGCATCTAAAGAAAGAAGTGGGGAGGGGGGAAGAAAAATAATTTCCCTCTCTCTTTCTGAGTTCTCGGCTGACATGCCTTGTAATAAAAGATTATCAAGAAAAAAAAAGTTTATTAACATGAATACCTCACATACACATGGGAGATATCCAGTGAAACTGAATAATTCCTTGAGGTGGCCCAAGGCAAACCTCAAATACCATCTTTAGCCAAAGACAAAAGAAAGATGTTGGAGGGAGCTCAGTTATGGGAGGTTACCAGGAAAAGAACTATAATCAAGGTTAAGCTTTGTTAGGCAGATTTAAATCCAATTTGGAGTCAGTGCCTTCTCCATTAATAAAAGTTTCCTATGATTTAGAGTCAACCTTCTCATCCTGGTACAGGGAGGGAGACACAAATGGAGATTTCTTTTATAAATGTAAACGTCTCTTACAAAAGACTAATTTCTATTCTGTTTCCAAAGCTTCTCCTGTGTCTGCTGTTTCTTAAAATAATCAGCTCAAAAAAATCCTTATGCCAAAGAGGCATAGTCTGCTCCCCTTCAGAAGTATGCAGGGTGGGATGAGTTCTGCAAAGTAAGTAAATAGCTATTATAGAAGAAAAGTGTAGAGATCCCCTAAAAGTTCTGTCCTTAAAGGGAGCTTTTCCAGTGTATTGTCCCACATTCATGGACACGGAGTTAAGACCAAGGTGTTGTAGCCAGAAGGTTTCAGGTATTTCCCATGGGGCAACACTGTTCCCACAGTGAAAAATGCACATCTCAGTTGGTAACTTTTCTGGTTCTAATTAGAGCAGACTTTTCAACTGATGATGATTTTGGTTGTTCATATAACCTGATGACTTTGAGAGAACAGCTGAATATTCCAATCCATAGAACAACTGTACATCACAATTTAATAATAGAAAATAATAAATTGGTATTATGTTTTTTATCTCTGTTTCACATAAATCTCAGTCTGATTATCTCCAGGAACTAAGTAGAATGGTGTCTTCCAAAGGAAGGGCAGATTCTAGAACAGTGCTTCAAAGTTCATTCCAATCACTGGGAGATCTTCTTAAAATGTGGGTTATGCTAATTCAGTAGATCTGGGGTGGGGCCCAAGATTTTGCATTTTTAACAAACTCCCAGGGAATGCCTAGAGGGAAATTATTTTTCCACATTTTAAATAATAAGTTCTTATGCTATAATAATATTAACAAATATACCTACCCAAACATCTCCCTAGCTTCAGTCAGCATTCCCTAGACCAGTGGAGATATTTAAACATATATCTCAACGCTCTCTGAAACAACTTAGTCTGTGGAGAATGGGCTGTGGAGCTTTCCATGTGATTTTAAAGTGAAACTAGGGTTGTAAATCTTTGCTGCTGCATAAAGAGTTGCATTTTACTATTTTTTATATGAAAATTTGAGATTAATGAAGATAAATACTCTTTAAGATTTAATGATAGTGAAAGCTGTTGAATAAAATTCTCTCCATAGCATTCAAAAACCTAATCCAAAATGCTGCCTTAATTTGACTTATTTCAGCAAAATAACTTCTATTTTTAAATGAAAATCAACACTGGGAGGCATTAGAATAAATTAAATTTTAATTGCCCACCTTCCTCTGTACTATTTTATATTTACTCACTGAATGCAAGAGTAGATCATTAAGGAGTTCTCAGAAAATATATCCCGGACAAGGGTAGGAATCGGATGTAAGTTCTAGGTAGACAGAAGATGGTGATTTTAATTTTTAAAACAACTCCTGTCCAAGAGGAAGATGCCAGAAACTGTGGGTCATCATACTGACTTAGTCAATTGGAGGGTGTTTTTTATTTGATACAAATCAAAAATAGTTAATGGTATAGGCTTTTCTGTTCAATTGTGCTGTCATTTTATTGGTTTCTCAGTAATCACATTTTTCCATTCACTGTTACATCCTTTCCATTTGCATAGCATTTTAGCATTACTTATACAATTTTAACAGATTTATCTTTTAAAAATTTTTATTCAGTGGACCTAAATATTTCCTGAGAATATTTTATCTTAAAAAAGTTATATTGTGGGGCACCTGGGTGGCTCAGTTGGTTAAGCGACTGCCTTCAGCTCAGGTCATGATCCTGGAGTTCCAGGATCGAGTCCCGCATCGGGCTCCCTGCTCGGCAGGGAGTCTGCTTCTCCCTCTGACCCTCCCCCCCTCTCATGTGCTCTCTGTCTCTCTCATTCTCTCTGTCTCAAATAAATAAATAAAATCTTAAAAAAAAAAAAAAAAAGTTATATTGTACCCATGATAGAAGAAACTGAATCCAATAGATAGATGGACATAGAGGAGCCAGGGGGTGGGGTCTGCAATAACCATTTTACTGAAAACATATCTTCATCATGTGTTTTCAGATATTCGTTAAGTGACTTTTTTGAGTACTCGAAAGTTGATGAATACAGTCAAAAAGAAATACAGAACTGAGAAAAAGGTTTTTCCTAGCCTTAGACTTAAGATTCTTTGTGAACCACATCACTTATGGCACACGATATTTTGAAATAAAAACACACTACTTATGAGTAACACAATTTATTGCATTGTATTATTTTACATTAAATCTTTTTAATTTGTTTAATGTTATCACAAACATTTTATCACAATTCTTACAATCCCATCTTGTATCCTTCACATTATATATATTAAAAGCTTTAAACCTTAAAAGTGACTGCCACTAACAAGCCCTATCTCAATTGAGAGTATATAAAACTATAAGTAATAATTACCTCCCTAAGTTTTTTTCTGTTTTTTTTTTTTTTTTTTTTTTTAATATTTATTAGAGAGCACAAGCAGGGTGGAGGGGGAGAGGGAGAAGCAAACTCCCTGCTTAGTAGGGAGCCTGATACAGGACTGGATCCCAGGACCTTGGGATCATGACCTGAGCCAAAGGCAGATGCTTTTGGTACTGACTGAGCCACCCAGGTACCCCCTAAGTCAGGTTTTAACAAGCTTCCATATTAATGCATATGTTTGTACTTTTTTTTTTTTAACCTTCCTCAGATATCCATGTTTCTTGCCTTCTCAAATTCCCTTTTCCTAGGTTAAATGTGATTTCTTAGTCAAATCTTTCCTGTCTTAGAAATGGAAATTGCTGTATCTTCCTTAATCTTGGGCCCCGATTTTCCTCTCTGCTTAATTTTCCTTAATTGTTCTATCACTGACATTTTATATACTTTACTGATTTTTTAAATTTGTTTCTTTCCTCACTAAACTAAAAATTCCCCAAAAATGTGTGTGTGTGTGTATGTGTGTGTGTCTGTACGTACGTATGTGTATGATTGCCATATGTCCAGCACTTTGAAAAGTAGTAGGCACATAGTAGACATTTGATAAATGTTTGTGAAATTAATTAATTTTATTCCCCATTGATGTAGCCTGGTAATCATAGCAATATCAGTTCTACATATGATGTTTATAGGTTTTGAATTTTGCCACCTACTCAATTCATGTAATTAGGTTGGTTTTTTTTTTAATGAAAGTCAGAAAATTTTCTAGTTTTCTTAGCTTTAACACTTATAATGAGAAAATGAACATAAGAATTATTATATATTTGAGGTTAGGTTAGGTTCTGGGGATAATGATATGAAGTTTTTTTAAAAAAAAGTACTACCTATCAGTACTAGTGGGAAGTACCTAAGGGAGTAATGCAAAGGGATTTCATAACTCAAAGGAAGGCTGCTGAAAATTAATAACCTAGCCATTCAAGTCAATAATTTAAGAACAAAATAGATTTAAAAAGTAGAAGAACTAAAATAAGGATAGTAAGGGTAGAAATTAGTGAAATAGAAAAGACAAATTGAGAATGACTAAGCCAAAATATGGTTCATTAAAAGAGTTAAGGATGGGGAGATGGAAGAGAGACAAGCAGGGGGAATAAGAGCAATTAAGAGGAAGTGCTCTAGCAAAGGCAGAAGGGCACTCATAAACCAAATGAGGCGTCAAATGGGGCACTACCCCCATTAGTGAAATGATTAAACATATAATAGAATATATACTATGCTTCGACAACACTCTTTAAAAATATATGAAATGTAAAATGTAAAAATGTAAAAAAACTTTTAAAAATTCTTTTAAAAGTACTAAAACTGATTCCAGAAGAAATGGAAAAATCTTAATATTCTTGTATTGATTAAATAAATTTAAACATTAAATATTTCCAACAAAGAAAACAAAGCCTCATATAGCTTTGTAATCTAATTCCTAAAAAGCAAGATCATTACTCCCTAACCAATTTTATGAGTTTAAGATAACTTAATTTGACACTGGAATGAAATAAGTACATTCCAAGAAAAAAAAATATAAGAACTATAAAGTCTTAAAGCTAACAGCGTTCCTTTATATGATCAGAAAGCTAACTTCTAAATTATAATTCGGTTACAGATACTCATATTTGTTTAATTGAAATGGGATATTTTTTCCATGTAAAATCTAATTGTTTCATTTGTTTATATCCCATGTCTTTTGTATATTTAGATTGCCAGAGTCAGTTACCTGAGGCTCATCAGTTCCCTAATAAAGTGATAAATATGGGGTTTTGAACTTCTAAATCTGAGGCCTTGAACTTTATTTTTTCCTGTTTGCAGACTAAAATCTAACTTTTTGTTAATATGAAGGACTCCCTGAAGTCTGTGCCCAGATTTACTCTCAATGTTGTCACCTCTCATTCCTTTATGTGAGCCTTAATTATAGTCAATCACTTTATTTATGTTCCTCAACTATGCTCTCCCTGCTGACACTGGGCATTATATGAAAGCCTTCTCCTTGTCCTCTCCTTGCCGAATGACTTTTACCATCCAGTAAAAGTTCCACTTTCTCTGTGAGTCATTTCACAACCTTCGGAATCTAAATGTCTGTAGCAATGAACGTTTGTATAGCTCATTTGATCTTTTAGACTAATTTATGTGTGTAGTGAGTAGAGCCTTGAAATAGATAAGCCGTAAGTCCTTCATAATTATTACATGTATCAGGACCGTTAAAGAATAAAGTGTTCTCCACTATATGCACTTTTTTATGTGTGTGTGGTAAGAAACATATACTATTTACCAAAGTAACCACTTTTAAGTGCACAGTTCAGTAGTGTCAGGTGTTTTCACATTATTGTGAAACAGATCCCTGGAACTTTTTCATCTTGCAAATCTCAAATTCTATTACCTATTAAGCAGTCCACTTTCCTTTTCCCCTCCCCCTGACAACCACCATTCCACTCTCTGTCTTCATGTATTTCACTACTCTGGATAAGTTACGTAAGTGGGATCACACAGAATTGGTCCCTCTGTGACTGGTTCACTTCACTGAGCACAGTGTCCTCAAGGTTCATCCATGCTGTAGCATATGTTAAGACTTTGCTTTATGCACTTGTTAATTTGTCTGGAGTTTCCATTTTTGTGGAATGATCACTTTCTTAGACATTTCCATTTTTTTCACTAATATCTTTATTGTTAGCGATGGGCTTTCATTTATTTGTTTGTACTTATGTCAGAGGAGCACTGTCCCTATTGATCTCTTGAGTATTACTGAGAACAAGAATAAAATAAAGCAAAGACATGATGCACTGCAGGTATCTGAAGTCAGGGAAGAATATGTGCTGATTTACATGTTACTCATTTGTTAAACAGCTTTTCTTATACCTGTCAGTGAACACCAGTAAAATTTATACTCCAGTAAGATGATCAGATATTCCTGTCATGTATCTCTGGGTTCATTTATGGATAGTAAAACATATTTTGTGTTTAAATCCATGAACAACAATAATTTGCTTTGTCTCTGAATTAAAATAGTACCAGATCTCCTTCCTTTCATCTTAGTGTCTGTGTGGTGTCTAGCCTCGTGATACAGATAAACTAGGTGACTAGTAAGTATCTATATGGAGTCTGTTTCCCTACTGTGAAAATGATGTTGAAACTGACATAAAAATTATGGCAGTGAGAAATAAATATCATGCAGAAAACACTAAAGACATAATTATGCATATTGGTCATCTTTTAGTTTCTAAGCCCTGTCCGTCTTCCCCAAGGCTGTGGTACTTGATCCTTCTATAGGGAACACCCTGCCTCAAGAGGTTTATAGGACTGGCTCCCTTTTGTTATTTAGTTATCAGCCTAAATACCACTTAATCCAAGGGACCTTAGTTGACCACTTAATTCTAATAACATTGGCCCTTCCTAGAGTTAACTTTTGTCTACTTATTTTTTGTTTTCCTTATAAGACGTACTGCTATATGAAGCTATGTTTTTAATGTATGTGTTTATCTATTTCTCCTTTCTAGAAGATAAGCTTTATGAAAACAGAATTTTTTGTTGTTGTTCAGTTGTTGTTCTACTTCTAATACCAGCGCCAATTAGATAATAGTTTCATGATTAATAAATGACAGAATGTGTATAGTATTAATTATAATATTACATTTTAAAGAATAGTACAGAGATATCATAGTAAAGTGAAGAAATTATATGTACAAATACAAACACATAATATACACATATGTATAAATATGTACTTTATATACATATAAAAATGCATATATACAACATTTCTATTTACCTTTCCAAAAATGCTTAATCTTTTGGAGTCAATGTATGGCTGTTTCAGTAAAAATCTGCAATGAGAAAAAAAATAGTTATATTTTCTTGAGTCAAATGCACATGGGAATTCATTCTGGGCATCCACACACGCGCACACATACACACAAAACCCAGATCTCAAATTAGGAATACTTTAGTGGCTGGAGCTCTATTCATGTTGAAGGATCATAGATTCCAAAATCTTGCTACTCAAAGTGATGGTCCGGTTGTTGATACAAATGCAGAATTCTGGGCCCCATTCCAGACCTACTGATCTACATTTTGACACTATCCTAGCCAATTTCTTTATACTGTTTTAAAGAACCTCCTAGATTTCTTGGTCACTCATGCCTGTGTGGGAATGGTATCTGTGAAAGTTTAAGAATTGTAGTTAACTGGGAAGTAATAGACATGTAGATTATTGTAAATAAATAATAGAGTGGTTAAATTAAGGTTTCTCCCATTTTTTTTTTTAAGATAGGGAGTGGGGAGGGGCAGAAGGAGAGGGGGAGAGAGAATCTAAAGCAGGCTCCATGCCCAGCACAGAGGCCAGTGCTGGGCTCAGTCTCACAACCCTGAGATCATGACCTAAGCTAGAATCCAGAGTTGGGACGCTTAACCAACTGAAACACCCATGCGCTGTAAGGTCTCTCCCATTTTCATAAACCCAAAGTAAATTTTAATTCCAGAGGGGAAGTAAGATAATTGTTTTATTTGGTGCTAAGAGTGAAAAGTACTTGAAAAAATGCACTAGTCTATGTGACTAACTTAGAAAAACTGTCCATTCGCTAAAGGATAAATCTCTGAATCAATATTAGTAGTATTAATGTATCATATACTTAGCTTCTGTCATTATAAGAAAAACAGTAGGAAAATGTGCACCCACTTACTTCACAGCTGCTATTTGGTCCTTTACTTCCACTGAACCTAACCTTCGATGAATCTCCTGCAAAATTTTCAGGCCCTGGAATCCACTTCCTCTGCCATCAAATCGTGCCGTGATGACATTATCTGTGTCAACAAGTACTGAATCCCAGTCAATATGGAACTTATCTGTAACCAGCTGGCCTCCTGGTTCTTCATCCCTGTAAATACCAACACATTGGACCAAAACAAGAGCAATTGGCACTGTGGTAGAAATTTTAGCTTTCACACAGTTTAAAAATTTTGGAAAAGACCCATGTGGGCTATTAAAATTTCTGTTAATTCTTGATAATAAACCTGAAAGTATAATGCAATTTTCCTTTGTGAAATTTCAAATAAAAAGTTCTCTAAAGAACTGAAAATATGAAACAAGATTTAAAACTGTTCTAGGAGATTTTAACTCATTTTTCAAATGAGAGAAATGAAGGAAAATACATTCACATTTCATTATCATTTCTAAAGAATAATGAACAAGTTGACATAAAGGTCCTACTTTATTGAATTTCTTCCAGTGTGTTTTAGAAATGTCCTGCAGATGGTATACAAGGGCCAAAGGATCTGATAGAGATCAGAACCATTTATGGAGACTTAATAATAGTTTAATAAGCATATAAGGACAACAGACCCAAAATGAAGTCACTTTTACTAAATTTCACCAAAACTTAATACCTAACTTAAATGCAATTTCATCCTTTCCCAGGATTGGAATTTTAAACCAATCACATTGGAATTTCATGATCTATACTAGTGAGGTAATCTACATGTTAAGACCCTTCCCGTAGCCCCCATCTTCCCCTTAAGGGAGGGTGACCTGGGATGAAACAGTCTTACTTTCTTTTGCTAAAACCCTTCTGTCCTACCCCATTCCTGCCTATAAAATGCTTCCACTTTGTACAGGTCTATTTGCTAGATGGGATGCTGCCCAAATCATAAATCATTGAATAAAGTCAGTTAGATCTAAATTACTCAATTGAATTTTGTTTCTTAACACAAGAAATGGACAATCCTAAAGAATTTCTGACTCAAAAAGAAATATTGCATTAACATTCCCTGTATTTTTTTTTTTTTTTTTTTTTTTTTTTTTGGTGGTGGAATTCTCACTAAAGAGAATTTAAGGATACATTGAGGAAAAATTATTTTGCATCACTAAAGTTAACAACAAGAAAAGGAAAGAGATATGTTTGAAAAATTTGAATGCTATAAGTAAAGAAAGACATGCAGGTTATAAAGCATGAACATTGTCTCTGGAGGGATAAGGTGATAAAATTTTAAAAAGTCAGATTACAATGGTACAGTGGTAGCTTATTTTCTAGAATATAGAAAAGGTAAAAAAGCAGCCTCGCATAAAATCACAGATTATCTAGATCCAAACCTAGATATAGTTCAAACATGCATTTGTCCATGTGATAGATTTAAAGAGCATCAAACATGCAATTTTCTGAGAACATCTCCAATTTTATTTGAGCTGCATACCAGAAATTTTCACCCTATTCACTCTCCTGTCAAGACACCAAACTTTCTTGGTTGCTTTATGCAAATGTGTTGCTTAGAAGCACCAGTACATTACAATACACAAACTAATCCTCATCAACAAGCTTTAAGGTTATCAGATTTGCTAAAGAAAATAACTTCTGGGCAGCAAATGGAACTGAACCGGGGCTGTGTGAAACCAGTGAGTTTAGGTAAAGGAGGAGGTAGGGAATGGGACAAAATAATGGACAACTAAAATTTACTAGATGCTGTTATCAGCTAAATTTTGTCTCTCAAAATCCATATGTTGAATCTCTGACGCCTACTGCCTTAGAATGTGACTGTATTTGGAGATAGTGCCATTCCAGTGGTGAGTCCATTAAAATCAGGACTTTAGGGTGGGCCCTTATCCATTTGACTGGTGTCCTTAAAAGAGAAAATTAGGACACAACAGAGACCTGAGGTACAGGAATCATGCAGAAGAAAGACCTGTGAAGAGGCAGCAAGAGGGAAACCAGCTGTAAGCCAAGGAGAGAGGTTTCAGAATAGGTAAAACCTGCTGACACCTTAATCTTAGACTTCTATTCTCCACAACTGTGAGAAAATAACATTTCTATTATTTAGTCTGCCCAGCCCTGGTAAACTACTACAGATGTCTTTTGTGGTTTAAATACTTAAGATCTATTATTTTATTTACTATATACTACCAAAATTTATTTAACCTTTCTGGGGAGGAAGTTGTCTTTTGCATGGCTTGTTACATGTATTATTATTATTCTGTAAATAAACTGTGCCATGAAAGTGGGTTAATCATGATCTCCCTCCATCCCCCTTTAAATCACACAATTAATGATGATCCCATGACCCAAATCTAAATCTGTTTTGTCCTTCCATGGTGTCTGCAATCTTTAGCTCTTCTTGTAATTTTATTTTTAATTTTAATTTTTAGTTTTTGCAACATTACCTCTTTATCAGATTATTGGGAATTGTTACTACAAATATCCACATGCTTGTGCCTAGAATTCTGATTGCCTAGTTCAGAATTAAGTGTGGAGTTGCTATTTTTTCCAGATTCCCAGGTGATACTGATATAACTTGTCTATCATTTGAGAAATAGCATGAATCATTATGCTTAGCACATTATGCCGGAACACAGAAAATGCTGTTGAACTAGATCTTTTCAGGGAAAGTAGGCTCATGTGAGGTTTTAAATGGAAGGACCTTAAAAAGCCTTTAGTTTATATAAAGATAACTATATTTTGAAGCTTGGGGATTTACTGCAAATACTAGAAAGCAAACCATGATTCACAGAGAATAAGGTACAATGGTTAACTTCAGTTTTTAAGCTGAGTAAAAATATGACCATATGAGTCCCAATTTACTCTGAATATAATAGATAGGCAAGAAACTAAAACTCCCAAGTTTCAGTTTCCTTATCTTTAATGATGGCAAGATACTGTCCTTTTCCTCAAAGAGTTTTATATGCATTAAATGACATAATGTATTTGAAAATACTCTCTGAAATATAGTAAGCAATTTAAGACAATTATTAAATTCATGAAACAATAGAAACTTATTATTCTTTTGTTTGCAGCCAGTGTTGCTTATTTTGAGCATATATTCTTACAGTTAGAATTGGAGAACTGTATAAAAGCTTTGGGCCAATTGTGCAGAAATTAAACTGGGCAGTGTCTATGGATAAAGGTATTGTGCCATGTCATATGAGATATTATGTCAGATGGACCAATGATACCTAAAGACCTATAAGAAAATACAAAAGTGTAATCCACAGATCCTTGGGAGTGATGATCAGAGTGCTGTCCTTTATTAAAGCAGAATTTTCCAACTTTACACACTGGCAGCTGCTCTAAGGTAGCATTGTAAAATGTTTTGTTGACATGGAAGATAATTTTCCAATTTACTTATGAACTATTGCATTGTTCACAGCTACTTAATGAGTTTAAAACTAAGTGTAGACAAAATGTTAATAAGTCACAGACATCTTATGGCAGGCAAATAAATTATTTTTTAAATACAGTTTAAAATAACGCACATTTTTCAAACTTAATGATTAATAAATGGTTGTAGATTTTTATAAACAAAAACCTTCAATCCCTTACTCAGGCTTGAAATACCCAGAGGAAAAAATAACAATTCCACTCCTTTGGTATTTTCTCTAAATGGCCATTTTTAACTTTCAACCTTGTCTTCACAAGTTTTCAGTGTTAGAACACACAATGATATCAATACATTACCAGTCAATGACTTTAACACATTTCTCCATCTAGGTGGGTTTGTTGTTCTTTCTTTTTTGGTGCATGGTACAGGCATATCTATTTCAAGATGAGTTATGAAAGAACATGAATTGGTTATGCAGAATTGGTGAGCTTCAATTTATTTGGTTCTTCTTTGTCTTTCCCTGAGTGTCATCTTCATCTTTTTTTTAAGCTCTAAGTGTTTATTATTTTTTTAAAATTTTAATACCAGTATAGTTAACATACGGTGTTATATTAGTCTCAGCTGTACAATCATCTTCATCTTTTTTACTATGCTATTTTGTTTTACTCTCTGTTTTAGAAATCTCTGGGGGCCCATAGAAAGGAGGGTGTTTCAAGGTTGAGAGTAGGGACATACAGTTTTGTTGAGGGTTGCGGTAAAAGAACAATCCCACCTGTTCTAAGCAGTGGAAAGATTGCAGCAACATGAAATGTGTATTTCCTAACACAGGCAGCAAAATCAAATTAAGACTAAACTTTTCTTAGAAGTTAAAGTCTTGGAACATTTATTTCAATACTTTCAGCACTAAGCATGTCTGTATGGATGAAGAGTTCAGGGTATGAGCATATAATAAAATATAGAAAGAAAGATGAGTAAACACAATATCCAGTAGACTTCTAAAATGACAAAAGAATCTTTATGACTTAACACCATGTACATCAAAACTGAATTCAAGTGAAGACCAACCAAACTGTTCAGACTACGTGTTTGGTCAGGTTCACAAATTGCTATTTAAATTCATGTAAAGAGAGCTGAAGATCTACATTTCGGTCCTGACTTTGTTAGGATATGCTGAGTTACCCTGAGTAATTATATGCTGCTTTTATTTTTATTTATTGTTTTTTTTGTTGTTACAAAGTAGTATGTTGTAAATAGTTAAGATCACATCCAGTACATTTTAAGAAGTCTTTTCCTAACCAGTAAAACTTGGTTACAATAGATGGAAGGAAAGTATTTTTGAAGGAGTATACTTTCCTTGACTAGTCTATTGCATGGCAGAATTTCTTTTCCTACATGGTAGAATTTGAAAACTGCTACACTAATAGCTGCTCATCTGTCCACTGGGGCGTGGAAGGAGGGGCCACAATAGAAGGTGAGTTTGACATAGGACATTTGCCTTAAACAATATTTGTCTTGCCTTAATCTGGAATTTACTTAATAGAAATTTATAGTTAGTGATGGTTTAGTTGTAACATATGAAGTTTGACCTATTTCAAGCAATACATGCATAGTGATACATACATTGGCTAAGGGCTTCTTGGCTAATTCCTTCTATTTCTCATTTTAAGATCCTTAGATTTCTTCTCATGGGTGGATTGTTCTACATGCAGAATAACAAAATGACTTTTCTCATATATTTACTTATTGCAACATGTGAGAAATAACATTATTTTTTTCCTATCAGAGAACTGTTTCTTGTCCATATCCCCGTCTTCTTCCATTAAGAATACCACTAATATCTGCAACTTTCTGATCCGTGGTTTGTTTACAATATAAGTTTTGGCTGAACAGCTTTGTTTTTTTCTGAGTTATAGGGAAGTGTTTGATATGGTCAGTGTTATTTAGGCTTCTGCCTACATCCTTTCTTACATGGCAAAGCCTGTGTTTCTGGTGGTGGTTATGATAAGGCCTACCTGATAATAACACACAAAATTAGGCTTATCAACCAAATTCTCAAATTCTATTACTCTTCAACACTTGTGTTCATATACTTGCATTCATAGATCCTGTTCAGTGTTAAACGTTTTAGAAAAATTGCATTAATCCACTGGGGTTAGGGATTATAGAAATGTGGGGTGCCATCCTGAAAAGGGTACAGGTGGTATGATGATAGGACCAGACTGAGTTGAGCCCAGGTGCAGTGGCTTTAGACAATTTAGATAATTTCTGAGTCTTAGTACAACAACAGTCAAGTTTATTTCTTTTATTTAGTCTAAGGGAAAATTCAGTTGCATTAAAAATGTTCTGCTTTTCACAGTGGGTGGGTCTTTTAGTTAATTCAGAATAAAAGGATGTGTACATGTAGGCATTTGTTTTGTGTGTGTGTATACCTGATTTCTTTCCACACATAGTCATGTGTATTTGTACATTGCATATAATATGTGTGTCCCTGTATGTGTAAGTTCTTTCTTCTCCTGCTTCCAAAGATAATTCTTCTGGCACTAAAACAAAACCAAGAGAATCTTACCCTGGTATACTTTTCTGGATTATAAAACTTGTGACATTGAAATTAGGGTTTTTTTTTAAGTCATTTTTTTTCCCAGTAGGTTTTCTTTATATTCAAAAAGCTACTGAAACAAGTAATTTAATGCTTTTTCTTGATCAGAATTTAGATCTCTGAATTTGGGAGGCTATTTCGCTCTAGTAAAATGGGATCTTTTTTATCCTTCTACTTCTCTACTCAATCTCTTCTCCTTTCCTCCTATTTTTTTTTAATAGAATAGGCTTCCTCATATCAGGGTCAGTTTCTTTCTATTAAACATATTTTTCCTTGTTTTGAAAGGGTTTCAGTTAGATTTTGTTCATTGATTTCTCTTGAATAAAAGCCAGAGATTGAATCCTTAGTATGATATGAAAACTGCATAACAATTATCATTAGAGCAATGAAGAAAAAGCAGAATCCAGTTCATTAAATCAAGTTATTTCTATTGTTATAGGAAGCCAAAAAATGAAAAGCTTATCAGAACGCAGGTTGAGACACTGAACAGCATGGATATTAATGAGCCAGCTATAAAACTCAAAAATGGACTGTTAGTATTATCCACACAAAATTAACCTCAGGATAAACATCTTAGCACATGAAAATATTGGAAGAGAACCAACAGAAAAGGGCCTCAGGGATATCTCACAGAAATGGCGCAATAAAATGGGAGCAAGTTCCAATCTCCTAATCATCTCTGCTGTCAGAGTCTTACTACATTAATTCTTATCCATTGGCCAGTTTCCATTTGGGATACTTTCTAACAGAGTGGCTGAGGAGGTAGAAAGAAAAGGGAGTTTGGTGATATTTACTTTCAGTTGCTGGGAATGACTATATCATCACTGAGGTAGGCCAGCATTTGATCCACTTCTTTGGATCTCTTTAGAGAGGGTCACAGTCAAAAGAAAGTTTAGCACATTGCATAAACAGATCAAGAACAGATAAACTGGCCTTATTCTTGATGAGTATGTAACTGTTAGGTAAATCTCCTATACAGCAGGTCTGCTTTAGATATTATAATACAAAATATTCTACATGTTGGCTTAACAAACAGAGGAATTTTCCAGATGAAAATAGAACAAAGCATGTATATTTTTAAAAAAGGAGCAGTTGACTATCTCCTTAACAGTGTCCTATTTCTTCATTTTCTAATGGAAAATACAATTCAGCATGGGACTGTTGTGAATGTTAAAATTGAGGCAAGCAATACATGGGCTATATATCAGGGATTACAGTGGATTCCTAGTAGAGAAATGGATGATAATCACATGCAAACTTTGAATCTGCATGTTATCCTCATTAGGGCATCATTCACCTTCAATAATATTTGGTGGTTATATACTTTTTTTTTTTCTTCTAACTACAGGACCTGGATTCTAGAAGTCAGTTTATCAACTGAAAAATGTGCCTGTGTAAACACAGGTGATACTAAGCTTACTTTATGTGTCAGTTAAATAGAAATAATAATAACTATAGTGCTAATTATGGACAATTATTAGAAGAACAATTTTACAGTTTAGTAAACTGAGACACAGGTAAAGCAGCTGTAAACCATAGATGAATAACCCAGATCTTTGAAAGAACACAATTATTAAAGTAGACCTTAGTGAAATATTAATTTTCTATCTTTGACATGTAAATAATTACATTCTTAAAAAGAATTTATGATTCTTAGCTGGAATAAATAATATAAGATTTTGAAAGTCTTATTTATTTATTTTTTTTACCAAGTTCTAACTCTGGGCCTTTTCCTGAATTTATACAATATCTTTTAAATGCTTTTCTCCCTAAAATTGTTTAGGGAAAAGTAGTAAAAGTCCAAAAATGTACCTTTTGGCTAAGTTTTCACCTCTTGGTAGATGTCTACCAGGTGACACACTACCAAGCACTTCTGATTACAACATCTGTCCTATTGTACTCATTGGACTATGAGAAAAAAAGTAAAATAATGTATAAGTATTATCTTGTAAACAGCATGATATATAGATGATTTTTCCATGAATATCCATATATATTAAGATTTATGTGTACATATATTTTTTAAAGATTTTATTTATTTGACAGAGAGACAGCAAGAGAGGGAACACAAGCAGGGGCAGTGGGAGAGGAGAAGCAGGCTCCTGGCTGAGCAGGGAGCCCGATGTGGGGCTCGATCCCAGGACCCTGGGATCATGACCTGAGCCGAAGGCAGATGCTTAACGACTGAGCCACGCAGGCACCCCAATGTGTACATATTTATGTAACACTTTTTATACTTTTAATTCTTAAAGATGTAGTAGTTTCTGTTCAACATGTATTCATTTGGTATGATATGTTTCATGTGATGGATTAAAAGGGAGATGATGCCAACATAGATGTCACTGGGGTTTTTGCACAGCTTTTCCAAAGATGTTAATATTTGGAGGTAGTCAGGGACACACTTTATTACAATATAAGAGAAAGCTCTAGCAATATATTAAGACCTCGAGAAAAAAAATTGAAAATCAGTAGAGGCACCTTGATTTAGGGCAAGTTATAGATGGCACAGTAGCTCTCAAACTCACTGGGTCCTTCTGTGTTAGGCTCTTTGGTGAGAACTGAGAGTTCCAATTATAGAGGTTGCAAAACATGGACTAGAATAAGCAGTGAGTGAAGAAGGGCACACGTAGACTGGGTTTATAATTTTGATAAAACTATGATAAAAAGGGCTAGAAGAGAATGCCCTCAAAGAGGAAGTGCAAATACCCACTTCCATGCTGAAAAAAGCAGTAATTCTAGGTAAAAATTTTATTTATGATTTAACCCTACAAGTATCTTAATAGGCATATTATTCTTTAAATATGGTTTTGTTTATGAAGTTTAATAGTTTTGAGTTTCTTCCCCTATCTCATTTCTCCTAGATACCCTGTAAATTTTAGTGTGTGATTTTGTATAATACTTGTTTCTCAGGGAGACACATGTGATGTTATAAGAGGAAGACCTTTGCTTCTGGCAGACCTTTTCATTGTCACTGCCAACCCTTAAGCCTGCTTTGCCTATATCTGCATAGCCTTATATGAGGCATAGTGCAGTATTTTTATATTTAAAGCAAACAGTTAGAAGAGATAAGAGAATCCTCAAGTAATATGTCATTGATGTACTCTAACTTGGGGTTTTGTTGAATTACCAAGGGAAAAAGCACAGTATCTCAGCATCTCTAGTTTAAATTTTCAGAGACATGTTTAATTACTAATATATTTAATATTCTATCATAGATTTTAGAAAAAAATAAATCATTAAACCAGAAAAAAAGAATGATTTAAATATAGGTATATCCTTACATTTATGACCCAATATATGACCATTGAAACTTTAAAAAACAGAATAAATTCGCAAGTATTTCTTATGAAAAGCATTTAGTAGCATACCTTTAAATATGAACCATACTTGTAGGTTTTAAACAGTATCATTCGTATGAAATTATAATTCATGCCATTCATATGAAATCATTAATATCTGTATTAAGAGAGGAAGAGAGCTAAAATGGTATATATTTGAAAGTAATAGAAGTGATTTTATATATGTCTCTCCCTCTGTATATAGATCTGTCAATTTAAAAGAATCATCAAAGAGAATATAACTTCTGCATTATTTACACATTTTCTGTAAATTTAGAATTTTTTTCCCTGTGGCACCTTCTCAAGACATCAACCTTTGAATGTGTACACTTGTAAATAGTACTAAGAAGTTAATACTGACATTTACAATGCATTATCTCTAGATTGTGAAAGAACAAGGCCCAATTTATTCAAGAAAACTGAAACACAACAATCACTGAGATTCTCCCCTTCCATTACCTAGATTAAATGCCACTGTCTTGTCTTAATCATTTCATCTGCATTACAGTGTGGGTGAATTTTTCATCTACTTAAATGTGGAAGATTAAAAAACGAGAAAAATCAGAAACTTAAAATTTAAGCTTTGACCCGTATTACATGGAAAGCAATAATAATCATTCTTTGAGGCAAGTACTAGCTATCTCTATTGTCCATATACATTCAATATATGTTTTGTAAGAAATGGAGAGTGAAATAGATATATATTTGGCATGAACAAGTGGAAGGTGAAATAATGTTAGAGAAGTTTTAGAATGTATGTCTTTACTCTTGGGAAACAAAACAAACTTCTTACAATCTCCTCCACTCAAAAGTATATGAATCCACAGAATAAATGATGGACATAAAGACTTTTCAAAAAGTGAACATTTTAATTAGAATTTGGAATTTTATGAAATAGTCTGGGTGAGAATTTGATCTCTCATGTGGAATATCTAGGAACTTAATCATGATTTCTATAATTATTTTACACCAATGCATTAACATGGTACAGGTGGAAAAGGTTACATTCTAGAGATTATTATAAATTTAAGTGGGAGGAAAAATAATATCTAAGAATTTGGTTGTTGTGAAGTCTCTATTGATTCTGGTCAGCATTTTTGATAATTTTCCAATAATAATTATGCAATGGGCTATGCAACAAGATGGAATTGAGTAATAAAAAGAGCAGCTTTTTGATCCATAAAAGAAATAAATTAAATCTCGAGTTCCAACCCTAATTTTGTCCTGCTGATAATCTTTGAGATAATATACATGACATATTTTAGTCACAGTTTCTTTGTGTTAAATGAAGACAATGATATTTATCCTGCATGGTTTCTGTAAGATTTAAAGGTGGTATTTCCACATTCTTTTTTATTAAAGATTTTATTTATTTATTTGACACAGAGCGAGAGAGAGAGCAAGCAGAACCGAGGGAATGGCAGGGAGGGGAGAAGCAGGCTCCCTGCTAAGCAAGGAGCCTGATGTGGGACTTGATCCCAGGAGCCCGGGATCATGACCTGAGCCGAAGGCAGCCACTTAACTGACTGAGCCACCCAGGTGCCCCGGTATTTCCACATTCTTAAAATGATGTCCCTTATCCAATAAATAATCTTATTATTTTAAGATGCTCAATAATCAAGTGTTAAAGAGAAGCATTGAAAAGATAACATGAAAATCAATCATTATTGGGCATTATCCAGAAAAATTATTAGAGAAATGAGAAATGGACCTCACATTTTTCTGAGTGGGATACCACATGGCAGAGAAACTGATTCATTCAAAAGCTGAATTTAAACACATTATAAACTCTCAAATCATTTATATCTCCCTCAGTCCCTATCTTGATTAAGTTCATTCCCAGTGACTAACTCAGGGTTGATTGATTTGTTTGACATACATTCATTCATTCATTCTGTCAATATTTTCTGAATACAAATAATATTCCTGTCAGTGTTAAGGCAAAACAATACAAAAGGAGTTCTTATAATCAAGGAGTTTACAATTAATGGAAAAGAAAGCAAAGCAAACATTGTAATCTGGTGTGGTTATATAATATAACAGGTGTGCATAGAATTTGAAGAAATACATCTTCAAGTGTTGAGAAGTTTTCCAGCTGGCAAAAAAACAAACAAACAAACAAACAAAAAAAACAGGAATGATTGAGAAGCTGGTATTTTCCTGAATAAAGCAGTTTTTTTTGTTTTTTTGTTTTTTTCCTTTTGTTTTGTTTTGGGTTTTTTTTTTTCAATATCTAGAGACTGAATCTCTACTAGGGGGTAGGTGGAGTCAGATTAAATCAGGAGAGCCACATTTTCAGATATTTATCACACAAAGTTCACCCTAGCATCAGAGTAGAAAAGCAACTAAAAGAAGATAGAGCAACAAACTATGGAAAACGAAGTGTAGGAAGAGAGCAGGGTGGCAGATTGGAATTGACTCATCCAGATATGGTGTCTGCCTGTACGGGGCTTCAAAAGAAGAGTGTGGGCTCTTGGACAACCCCATTGGTTCGAAGATGAAGGCAAGACACTTGCAGTCCCATGAGCATGTTATCAAAATTTTAAACAGTATCCATATTGTTTGTTCAAAGTAGGTTTATCAAAAATAATGATGATATCTTGATTGTTGGATATCAATCAGTCTTGATTGTTGGACATGAGTGGCTGGATAATTTCACTCACTACATATGTATTAATTAATTATATCCTGCTATTTAACAGAATAATTACATAGAAAAGAGCTGACGAACAGCTCACTTCCATCTAGATGACCACGTTTGAGTACTCTGATATGCATGACATTGTGTGAATGCTGAAACTACCTACATAAAAATGAATCATGATCTCCAGTTAGAATGACTTAGTGGAAAACCAGTAGTGGCTGCATTCATCTACTTTCTGGACATCATCCATTTATTCATTCAACATGTATTTGTGGAGTGACTCTTAACTGCAAAAGCTAACTGCTATGAGACATATGGAATACATAAAGATTTTAACATTTCTATTAAGGTGCTGAAATATTCCATAAGCCATTCTATAAATTATTTTTCTCACTTACTTCTAAACTGGATTTTCCTCCAGAAGCCTTGGTCCAAAATCTAGTGGGAGTCAGATTTCCCAATAAGCCTATAAAAAAGCATCCTCATAAAAATTGTCACTAGAAAAGTGACAATATGATTGATATGGTTCAAGATATATGGAGGGCCTTTGGATAGAAGGCTATGGCTCTAGAAGGAAACACAGATTTGGAATCGTAATAAGATACAGATGGACAGATGAGGGTGAAAAAGTTTCAGGAACATAAGATTTGATGGGTGACCATAAATTCATTAGGATTTCAAGGAAGATGGATTTAACAAGAAAGAACAAAGTCATAGAGGCATGCCAGAGTATGTTACATTCTGGAAATTAATTTGTTTCACAGTCACTGCCTCCCAGAGTTAGACATTTGTCAGGTGTAGCAATGATATGTTGAACATGAAAGAGTAGAAAATGGAAGAGATGATTTCTTACACTGAACTAAACTTCCCAGCTCCATACTGCTTCTCTTCATGGATATAGCAAACAAACAAACAAACAACTGTTCATTTTCAATATCAGTATATCTGTCTGGATTGTGTCCTACCAGGTTCTAGGCATTTAGGTTCATATGTATTTATTGAATAAACATCTATAACTCTAAGCTATCTCCCGCGTAATCTATAGTCTTACACCATAAAAGAATGACAGATTAGTAAGTTTTTATAGGGTTCCTCTATGTGTGCCAGGCATTATGGAGACACACTTAGCAAATCTAAAAGGATTATAGGTTTCAAGATGCTTATCTTTTTATCTCCCCCCAGCTGTGGCATAGCTTCTTGTACAAAAAAGCGACATGTAAATGTGTTATACTAAATTACATATATATATGAGTAGAAAATAAAAATAACAATTCAAGGTAATAAATGCTGAAATGGATATAGATATATATAGTATAGTTATAAAGATGAATATAGACTACTGGGTTCTTAAAGGCACCTTATAATGTTAAAGACTGGAGAAAGACAGGCATCTGAAGGGAGAATAAAGAGTAGGAAAGAAAAAGGGGGTGATGACCCCATAGAGACCACTGTAAATGGAGGTCACTGAGATTTATCTGTAGTGGTAATGCTTCACAGATTTTCTATTACAGTAAAATATTCTGTTGCCATTGATTCACTTTTACTTTCAAGATCACGAAATTAGGTTGGGGTTTCAGAAAATATGGCCACAGAGAGGTCCTCAGGACCATTTCTTCTGAGGTTCCATAATGAAGATTTAGTAGAAAGGGGATTCCAAATTGTCAGAGGCTACTTTCTTCAAGGCCAATCTTCTTTCCAGCTACTCAGGTATTTGCTGCATCCTGTCTCCAACTGATGTATTCGTCATAGGATTTCCTGGATGTAAATCCATCTGTATAGGTGAAGAAAGGACTCATAGTCTGTCAGGTAAGTTGAACATGAAAGTCTGTCAGGTACTAGATACACTGCACAGAAGAGCAAAACAGTAGTGACACCAAAATCACTAAATCATCTCTTAGCCTAATTTAAGTAATAGTCACTTTATTATTTCTCACTGTCTCTTTGCCCATTTAGGAAAAAAAAATTCAATTATACTTTCTTTTTTAGTGGGGATTCCACTTGTTACTGAAGACAGAGTTTAATCTTAAGAGAAAAAAAATATGCCTTTAAATTATAAGCAACCTGCAAAAACACATTAAAAAACACTTAAGCCGTTCTCACCCATATAGGTTTACAAGCATAAATATTTTAGAAATTATTATGCATCTTAAAACACTAGACCACTTTATAAAAATGAAGTCAAAAAAGAAAAATCCTGAGTTTGGTTTAGTAAGTCATATTCTGTAAAACTTCCGAGTATTTACCTCTGAAAACCAAGGAGTTTGGATAAAGTAAATTAATATTTGCTATAATTGGCATATATAAATAAAAATACTTTCATTTTTCCCTTTATCAACCAAAAAAATAGCAAAGTAAATTCTGTAGGCTTGACTGTTTTTTTTAATCTGTTTTCATGATGAATGTGTATTACATAACTATAGGTGCTAAATTACGTATTACATATTTCTATCGATAATTTTAAAAGTATTTGTGTTTTTATTTTTTGTTGTATATTATGTGAAAAATCAAACAGCTTTCCCTACTAGATCATCTTTCTCTGTTATTTTTTTCCATAATTTGTAATGGTCTTTGATATTTTTTGAACTTTTTCATTTTAATTCTAGTACAGTTAACATATAGTGTTATATTAGTTTCAGGTGTATGAGATAATGATTCAACAATTCTATACATTACTCAGTGCTCATCATGTAAGTGTACACTTTAATTCCCATCACCTATTTCACCCATTCCCTCACCTGCCTCCCCTCTGGTAATCATCAGTTCTCTCTAGTTAAGGGTCTGTTTCTTGTTCTCTCTCTCTCTCTCTCCCTCTCTCCCCCCCCCTTTGTTTTGTTTCTT
Source organism: Mirounga leonina (assembly GCF_011800145.1). Lineage (NCBI taxonomy): Eukaryota > Metazoa > Chordata > Mammalia > Carnivora > Phocidae > Mirounga > Mirounga leonina. Next base: position 97,115,871 of record NW_023270377.1, on the reverse strand, counting down.
AAATTCCACGTGAGTGAAATCATATGGTATTTGTCATTCTCTAATTGACTTATTTCGCTTAGCATTGTCCTCTCTAGTTCCATCCAAGTTGTTGCAAATGGGAAGATTTCATTCTCTTTTTTATGGCTGAATAATATCCCATTGTATATATACACCACATCTTTTTTATCCATTCTTCTATTGATGGAAACTTGTGCTGCTTCTACAATTTGGATATTGTAAATAATGCGGCAATAAACAGAGGGGTGCATATAGCCTTTCAAATTAGTGTTTTTGTATTCTTTGGGTAAATACACAGTAGTGTGATTACTGGATCAGAGAGCATTCTATTTTTAAGTTTTTGAGGAACCTCCATACTACTTTCCAGAGTGGCTGCAACAGTTAGCGTTCTCATCAACAGTGCATGAGGATTCCATTCTCTCCATATCTTTGCCAACACTTGTTTCTTGTGTTGTAGATTTTAGCCACTCTGACAGGTGTGAGATGTTATCTCATTGTGGTTTTGATTTATACTTCCCTGATGATGAGTGATGTTGAGCCATCTTTTCATGTGTCTGTCAGCCATCTGCATGTCTTCTTTGGAGAAATGTCTGTTCATGTTTTCTGCCCAGTTTTTAATTGGGTTATTTGTTTTTGGGGTGTTGAGTTGTATCAGGTCCTTCTGTATTTTGGATACCATATCGGATATGTCATATGCAGATATCTTCTCCCATTCCATAGGTTGTTTTTTTAGTTTTGTTGATTGTTTCCTTCGCTATGCAGAAGTTTTTTATTTTGACTTAGTCCCAATAGTTCAGTTTTGCTTTTCTTCCCTTGCCTCAGGAGATGTAACTAGAAAAATGTTGCTATGGCCTGGGTAAGAGCAATTACTGCCTATGCTCTATTTTAGGATTTTTTATGGCTTCAGGTCTCACATTTAGGTCTTCAATCCACTTTGAATTTATTTTTGTGTCTGGTATAAGAAAGTGGTCCAGTTTCATTCTTTTGTATGTAGCTGTCCAGTTTTCTCAACACCATTTGTTGAAGAGATTATCTTTTTTCCATTACATATTCTTGCCTCCTTTGTTGAAGATTAATTAACCATATACTTGTGGGTTTATTTCTGGGTTTTCTGTTCTGTTCTATTGATCTGTGTGTCTATTTTTGTGCCAGTGCAATACTCATTTGATTACTACAGATTTGTAATATAACTTGAGGTCTGGAATTGTGATGCCTCCAGCTTTGCTTTTCTTTTTCAGGATTGTTTTGACTATTCAGGGTCCTTTATGGTTCCAAACACATTTTAGGATTATTTGTTCTAGTTCTGTGAAAAATGCTATTGGTATTTTGATACGGATTTCATTAAATCTGTAGATCGCTTTGGGTAGTCTGGGCATTTTAACAATATTTGTTCTTCCAGTCTGTAAGCATGAAATATCTTTGTGTTGTCTTCAGTTTCTTTTTATCAGTGTTTTATACTTTTCAGAGTATCGGTCTTTCACCTCCTTGATTAAGTTTATGCCTAGGTATTTTACTATTTTTGGTACAATTGTAAATAGGATTGCTTTCTTAATTTTCTGTTTCTGTTGCTTCATTATTACTGCATAGAAATGCAGTGGATTTCTGTACATTGATTTTGTATCCTGCAACATTACTGAATTCATTTATCAGTTCTAGTAGTTTTTTGGTGGAGTCTTGAGTTTTCTATATATAGTACCATGTCATTTTGAATAGTGTTAAGTTTTACCTCGTCTTTACCAAATTTGTTGATTTTATTAGTTTTTATTATCTGATTCCTGTGGCTAGGATTTCCATTACTATGTTGAATAAAAGTGGTGAGAGTGGCCACCCATCATCAGTGAATGTTGTACTTTGTCAGAATGCTTTTTCTGGCTCAGTTGAAATAATCATATGGTTTTTATCCTTGTTCTTAATGTGATGTATCATGTTGACTGATTTGCCAACGTTGAACCACCCTTGCATCCTGGGAATAAATCCACTTGATTTTGATGAATAAGTTTTCTAATGTATTGTTGGATTCAACTTGCTGATATTTTATTGAGGAGTTTTGAATGTATATTCATCAGAGATATTGGCCTGTAATATTCTCTGTATAGATAGATAGATAGATAGATAGATAGATAGATAGATAGATAGATAGATAGATAGAT